>NC_081794.1:18869693-19169693 GCF_963082965.1 Carassius carassius
AAATGTAAAATTAACTTCCTGCCACTAGGGGGCAGCATAGCTTCAATCTTACAAGTTTCAACATAGAACAGGGATGCTTATGGCTCAGCATCTTACTCAATGTCAGCTAACTTTCCAAATATGACATGGTTCCTCGTGATCTTTAACCCCTCCCAAATTACCCACCCACCTCTCTCCTACTGGGCCGGTGCCTCTCTCGGACTCCCTTGATTCAAAGAAAGCAACAGTTTTAGGTAGAATTCTGAGAGAAGGAGACCCCGGGAAGAGACGTGGGTCTTGTGGTCTGTTGCAGTAGTCCAGTGGCTCAGAGTGCAGTCTGCCAAACAGTGCCTGTAGTTTTGCCCTAGGGTAAATGTTTCTCTGCCCTAGTTAAAAACAGTACATCTATTACAAACTTTTTTTTCTGAAAGTGCAATTGATATTGTAAGTTTTCACCTACGTGACTTTACCAACAGCAGTAGCTTGTGCAGTACAGCAACTCAGGCATTGTGCATCAATGTCAAAGAGGAGACAAAGATATAGAGCAAAAGGCAGACCATATTTATTTGCTATTTTTTCCAGTAGCCTGTACACTTTCCGATTTTGTTGAAAGTGCACACATTTCCTATCAGTGAAGGCAATGAGAAGGACCGGGGCGGTTCTAGGGTCAGGAGATATCGTGCTTTTCCCAAACCTCTGAGGATACGTATGAATCATCATTTGTTAGAATATTATAAACTTTAAAGTAAGGTTTGGTTTTTATGAAGTAAATTTACTTAATAAATAAACAGGTCTTATCTCTATGCATGGCAAAAGCATGCCCCCTTTTAAGCGTTCTGTAGTTGCCAGTAGTGTCATGACTTTCACTTGTCATTGTTCAAAAGTATATACTGTTTATATGAGCCACAAGCAGTCAGGCTTAAGTAAAAAAAAAAAGTTTTTCCTTTGGCTCAGTGGTAGAGCATTGCATTATCATCTCAAAAGGTTGCTGGTTCGATTCCCAGGGAACACACGTACTGGTAAAAAAAATTATAGCTTGAATGCATTGTAAGTCGCTTTGGATAAAAGCATCTGCTAAATGCGTAAATGTAAAAGTAAGGGTGAACATATGTCCTCTTTTCATCAAACATGTCCTCTTTTTGGCCTTAAAAAATTGCGTCTGGCTGGGATTTCTAAATTGCCTAAAATGTCCATGATTTGGCTATTACCACCTGCTGCCACAAACATTATAATATTGAATAAAATATTTTTTTTTGGCTTTCATTTTGCATATGCAGCTTGTGTTGGGTTGCCAAATGTGCATTTTTTTTTCATGGAATTGGGATGATTTTAAACTGTTGCCGTATGTTGATTTTCTCCCGTGGCTTAAAGGATTGAAATATTGCAAAAAAGTTTATTTGACTGAAATGCTACCTGGGAGGGCATTTCACTCCTTCATCCTCAGTGTTGGGGAGTAACTAGTTACATGTAACGGCGTTACGTAATTTAATTACAAAATTATTGTAACAGTAATTAGTTACAGTTACTAAGAAAAAATGAGTAATTAAATTACAGTTACTTATGAATTTTTTTACGATTACAAAGGGGATTACATTTGAATATTTACACACATCCACATACAGATTTAACTGATTTCTTTCCCAAATTGCACTGACTATTCTGAGACATACATCCTAATAATTTCCGGGATGCGGAAATACAGTCTGGTTCGTAGAATCCAGTCATAAAAACGGAATGCCTAACGCGGACGGAATATGCCACATTTTGGATGACTAAATCAAAAAAAGGTCAGTACACTTGAATCAAAACATGACATCGACTAGTGTCTGTGAATATTAAGCCCCAAAAATGCAATATATGACTTGCACATTCTGCGTGTCTGTGGAATCAGGCGCGGACTGGACACCGGGAGAACCGGGACAATTCCCGGTGGCCTGGCAGCCGATTTTGCCCCACTATTTAATATCATTATTGTATAATTGCCTGCCCAATGTACTAAAGCGATCATTTGCGAATCCGCCATTTGATAATTAAATCTCTAATAAGTCATGAAGTGTTAGTCGTGACTCGCGCGCTCTCCGCGCCTCCGCCAAACGGTTTGGATCAGACTCAGTAATCAATGCGAGAGAGAGAAAGAGAGAGAGAGAGAGAGAGAGACTATGGAAGCGCACAGCTGGAGCAAAGAAGCAGAACTCCTGTTCAGGGTTTTAGGTCAGTTTTATCTGTAAAGATGCTTTTTTTGTCTTTTGTTTTTTTATTTATTTAATCAAGCAGCAGCACGTTGCTCATCAGTCATCACTCAAAATACTATATAAAGGACATCATTATTATCTGTTGAAATGTTACAGTAGTAATTTAGCAGAAAAAAATCAGATTTTTTTTTATAGGTTTAGGGGGAGCTACGACAGACAACAACACAACCCTTACGAAAATTAACATTTTAATATTTAACTATAAATCCAGAGAATATGGTTACTATTGTTTAACTGTGGTAACCAAAAATGTAAAATTATTTTACAAATGTATTTATTTAAAAATAAATACAAATCTATTTGCAAAAAAAAAAAACAAGGTTATTTTACTTTTATATAGGCTAATAAAAGCATGGTAATTTTTTGTAAGGGAAAAACATGACTCGTGTACAGTATTAGGATTTTTCTATAAAGATATTGTAGTATTGTAGAGTAGTGTATTGTAAAGTATAGTTTTGTTCAATCTTGAGTATTAAAGTCATGAGAGAGATGCATAACAGGGCAAAATAAAGAGACGGAAGAGAAAAATGGAAGTGAAGGTGCAGTTCAGGAGAGAACTTTTAATTATTTTGCATGTCCCCAAATTAAAGATTTAAACCTTTTTTATGTCAGGTCCATACAAAAAATAGTTTTGTCCATGATTTTGTTTGTATGAGTTTGAATTTTCCAGTCTGAATTTTTTTCCCAGTCCGCCCCTCCTGTAAATTAATGGCAAAGACATGGTTTCATTTACTACACAGAGGCCTACTGAAGCTCGCAGTGTTTTCAACCCCTGCCGCCTCAATATAGGAGTACACGAGCACATAAACATAATTTCTAGAACTGCTCTGTGTCACTTCATGTGCATTTTACTTATTTTGAGAAAACTATCATCATATACAGAGACAGCAGTTTAAAAAAAACACCAATGTTTCTGGAGTTTATTACGCAGAATTCGTCACATGCTTATTAGATAACTGTAAGTTGATGTATATACTTTTATTTATTATTCTTTAATTTTCACAAATTTAGAAAAGTAATCAAAAAGTACTCAAAAGTAATTAGTTACATTACTTTAATAAAGTAATTGAAAAAGTTACACTACTATTACATTTTAAACAGGGTAACTTGTAATCTGTAACCTATTACATTTCCAAAGTAACCTTCCCAACACTGTTCATCCTGCAACCACTGTCCTTTTAAATGAAAATGTAAATATGGTCACCCTAAAAAAAGTATAATCCTCTAGTTTCTTACTAGAAAGCTGACAGTTAAAACAAAGCAATAATAAAAAAAAAAATATTAAGACCTTGAAGCCCATCCCTAGGACCGCCCATGAGACTGAATGGCCTAAGAATGTTTTCAACTAGTGGTTAACTGGTTGTTGAATTAAGAATGTTACTTCAGAATGTGTAATTGCTGTTAAGCAAGTTTTATTGAATTTTGTAGCACAATCTAAGCACTTTTTGTCAGTTAAAGGTTTATCGTGTGCCCCAGGATGTTTTGGTATGTTTTGTGGCGAGTTAATTCATTTGATACTTTCAGGTTTAATACAAACTAAAAAAAAAAAAAAAAAAAAAAGAACAGCAACATCTGATTCTAAATGTTGTCTACCTCTGATTGGGGCTATAAATGCATTCAAAACAGATGCCCTGAGGCAGTCTCTCTATTTTTTCTAATTTCACCTTAAACCCTTTGAATCAGAAAGTCCCTTGTGAAGTGCAATGCTAATGGTGAACTCCACTCTAACTCCACAGCTCCCCACCCCTTCCACTAGCTTCTACATCCCTAACATCTCATACTAACCAGTCTCCTCTCACCTGTTCATGTTCTAATCCCTAATGTTAACCCTTACCTTCCCCTCACCTCCTCCCGTCCCTGCTCTCTTCAGGTGGCAGTGAGTGCTGACTCTCAGGAGACTCTATACACAGAGGCAGGGGAAAACGAGGGTCCCCTGGGGCTTAGGGAACTGTCGGACCCCCATGTCAACCTTCCACCTCAGCAGCAGCAGCACCAGCCTTCCCTCTTTCTGGTCCCTGCCACACCAGGTGCCTCCCCGAAACCATTGCGACCTAGTGTCCACACACAGCACAACCCCTACGACCAGTACAACGTGTTCTCCAAGTGTTCCTGCTCTCCACCCCTCCCATCACTGGCGGCCAAGACGCAGGAGGAGATGGACATTGTGGATCAGGAGGTTTCCCGAATTATCCGGGCGGGGCTCGCAGGTAGGAGCGATGATGGGATCGGGGAAGGGACAGGAGATCAAGGTGCAAGACGTCAGCTTAAGAAGTACCACAGCGTTGACACTCAGGGCCAGCGAGCTCTGCTGTTACCACGGCCCTTGTCATGGCTTGATGACCCACGTCGGCACTCCATTGAGGTGTGCTCATCCATGGAAAGCAGTCCCCAGTGCAGTTCGATCTCGTCCGGCTTCGTCTCGCGAGGCGACAGCCTCCAGCAGCAGTCCTCTCCACGTGGCCGCAAGAAGAAGATGAGTCCACCGTGCATCTCTGTCGATCCGCCCGAAGGTTCGGAGCTTCCGGGAGGCTTTCACCCTGCTCTGGGAATTGTGCCACCCCCCCTGCCAAGTCGGGACACTTGCCTGAGGAGGCGCGCTCCCTCCAGTGACTCCAAGGACTCATTTGATTTGGGTGGAGGAGGAGATGGGCTGCCCCAAGAAGGCGTCTCAAATTCCAAGCTATTGACTCTGCCTAGCTTCTCTTTTGAGAAAACAAGCTCTGAGCACTGAACACTTGACTTACACGTTCACACACACACACACACACACACACACGCACGCACATGACACACGATGCACTCTGTGTATCCGTGATGGTGATAGTAATAGTAATAATATCTTAGAGAGTAATAATGCTAAATGCAACAATGGTGAATACTCCATGATCATGAGGAATAGTAACTATACCTTGTATTTTTTTCTGTACTGCCAAAAGAACACAAAAGGACATTGTGCTGAAGATTAAACAAGCTAATAACGAGACTCTCTCTCCTCAAAGATGTCAGCCGATACGCTGGCAACCTCATGACCTCCTCGTGGAGGTGAGCACAGAGCCCGGAGGTGGGCGTCCCTTTCTGGCCGTTGTGAAGACTTCACAGCACTGTATTGCTGAACTCCATAAAAGGGCACTGATGAAGGTACAAAGCAATATGAACGTTTTAGAGACACTATTTTCTTAAATTATTGGGCCATAGTGTTTGTAAAGGATGTAGAATTTCTTTTTTTCAATTTCGTTATAGTTTTATTTGTGTCTTTTTGTGATTTTTCTCTTTTTCGCAATGTTTAAATTGTTTGTTGTTTGCTTTATTTTTTCACCATATTATATTTTTAGCTTTCTTGTTTTAACAAAGACAAAATGAAAGAAAACATTTTTCGAAGTGCCGGGATCCATGTATTTGTAGGAATAATGTTATTATTATTAATGATGATATAATATATCTCTTTAAAATAAAGCATTAAACAGCTCTTTGATTTTTTTATGCACAAGTATTAGACTGGTGTGCCCTGACTAAAGAGTTTATTGAACACATCTGTAGTACAGATTGTGTGCTACTTTAATGAGTCTTTCAGACAGAAGGGAACAAATACTTACATTAATTGAATTCATAAAGCAGAAAATCACTGCAAAACACAGTTATATGTATATATATATACAGGATTGTCAGTAGATTAAAATTAATAGATTTATTTAGTGATTAAAGGAGTCTCAAGAACTTTGTTCTTGAATTAAAAGAACAGCTGTTGAGAGGACAAAAAAAAATTGCTATACTGATTTGAGATAGTACTGGTAGGCCCAGCAAAAATCAACACAGAACCAAATTTCTGCATAGAGGTCAAGTGTGGACAGGGAGTAAACTATAAGAAAATGGGGAGTTTAGAAATTGAAATTATGTATGGCCAAGAATGGTGATCCATACTCACTCTTTCCTAACGTCAGGGTCAGAGGAAAGGCAACGCAAACACTGTTTTCCCACAACTTGGCACTGCACAGCATCTTGTTGTCTTCAGAGTCATCTTTATCATTTGTTTTCTGTGTAGACCTGTGCATTTGCCTCTCTCATAAACAATACATGTGCAAATCAGTCGGCGGGGCTAAACAGGCAGTCATATCAAAGCAGGCATTGATCTTCTTCTGAGGTGATGGTTTTTATCCACACTATTACATCATTCCAAAAGCTTTTTTTAGACTAAGTTTTATGTACTAAAACTTACAGCATGTTTTTAATAGTACAATGACCTTTTTTTTTGTCAAAAGATCAAGGGAATTTTGGTAATTAAGAACTATCTGCAAGGACAGATTCATCATCATGAAAGATTATCATCATCATCCTTAAGTTTATTTTCCTATGTAATTTTAAAATGGCTTTAAAAAACTTGTAGTCCACCCTTTAGCTGGCTTAGTGGTTTACCATAGCTTTGTTGAGAACCACTACCTACAGTAAGTGTCTGTTATAAGGGGTTATTTACATATTGTGCCACACTACCCTTATATTTTACACTACTCACGAGCTAGTTAAGGTACATTTAGTTCTTATGCTTAAGCCTTACTCAGAATCAAAATGCATGTTGATTGCAGCAGTTGTGAAGTGCTTACTGGAGCGAATTCCTTTAGTTTTCATGAGAGCTAATCGGCACATATGCAGTCCTCCTTTCAACCTCAGGAAAGCTTGCATTTCACAAAGTCCAACTCTGTAATATATCCTTATTTTACTTCAAAGCACTGGATGCAGTCCAAATCTGTGGCTGCAGTTTGTATATGGCGTCAGTATGTGTTTGAACCTTGTTTTTGTGATTGGACCAATTTCTGAATGATTTACTTGCTTCACTTTAGCAATCTACATAAGCTTTCTCCAATCCCCCTTGAATTATGCATGTGCAAAATGCATTGTGAGTGGTATGCAACAGGATGGTGTTCATAATTATTGTTGGATGGGCAAAGCACTTGCTGCACTGCACCAGACATTTGGTTACCGTATAAATACTTTATGAGTGTTGTATAATTCTACCTCTAGGATATCTTTAGTGAGGATCATTTTGACCAAGGTGATGCTAAAACAAAAGAATGCGAAAGGAAAGTGTCATCTGTTTGCTATAATATTTAATACTTTGTTACATCAAACATTTGGCTAACACATCAGAGTAAAAATAATTATTTGACACTGAAAGAAGATGATGACGTTCACACTTAACTTTTCCATTAAACTACAGAATCCTGGAAAACAGCTTGAGTGTCCAGATGGAAAAGGAAAACACTGAAGTTACTGGTAAACATCCTCCGGAGGAAATTACATTTAACCTCTGCTGTGCTTCTATGCATGTAGATCATGTCTGATTCGGCTTCTCCCTGGGTTCCCACCCTTGAAATGAAGACTGATAGCTGACAACTTTTGATATTCAAGCTCTTCATCCCTCCATGCAGAAGATGAGTATTGGAAAATGCATGATAATTAAATTTACTTGTACATGCTGACTCAATCAATCTGACTTCCAAAACATGACACAGTTCCTGTTGAAGACTGATAAGATGGCCTGGCTGAAAATTGAGCATTTGGGAAAACAACATCTCGAGAGATGTTTTGAGGTGGGATAAAAGCTCAAAGGCCTTGTTTACCAGCGAAAATGTCATCAAGACTCTTTGGGAGGTCCTCAGTGATTGGCCGAGTTGCTGTAGCAAGTGTGTGCTCATCAATGTTGCTCTGGCACTCCACTGAGAAAGAGCATGTGTTTCTGAAAGCCAAAAGAAATCCATTCATGACCACCTCCAAGTGCTTCAACACAGAAAGGTAAATAAAACAATACTTAACAATACTTAAGACAATAGTAGGTATTTTATGTTTTACTTAAGCCAAATATGTTATACATTTAGAATAACAGAACCTCTTATTACAAAAATATGAGATTGCATTTTTCATTTTCAGTGCTTCTGGGGCATAGTAACAGTTCACTTAGTTTTCAATAGCACAATGTCCCTTCGGATATATAGTAATGGACCGTAATGTAAGAAGATACAACAACAAGTCTCTGTTTCATTGTTGACATCATTATCTGTAAGAGATAAAAGCCATTTTATATGATGTCTCAGATGTTAATTGAGTGGGAGGTTAAATAATAAAATTTGATCCCAAGCACATATGCAAATAACAAAACTATATTATATTCAGTGTTGTGGGTAATGCATTACAAGTAACGCGACTTACGTAATCAGATTACTTTTTTCAAGTAACTAGTAAAGTAACGCATTACTTTTTAATTTACAAGAAAATATCTGAGTTACTTTTTCAAAAAAGTAACGCCAGTTACTTTGTATTCCCATTTTTTGACTGACAAGCCTCCTGTTCCCATATTGGGAGAAATCGGAAGTATGGAGGCGTTGTGTGCGCTGTGTGAACATGATGTTACTGTAGTTTTAGACTAAATGTGAATGTGCCTTAATTTAATCCCACTCACAAAAAAACAAAACAGATTTAGTATTCATCAAAATTAATCAAAACAGTGTAATGCAAACTCAGAATATGACTCAAACCTGCAATAACTAAATATATTAAATAACACAAATGTATCTATTCCCATTTTATTAACAGTGTCTTTGCTGCTGACCTTTAATGATCCAGTTCAACCATACTAATAATTAAAAAATGACTTTAGATAAACTAACAATTGTGCTTCATTGTTTTTTTTTATTGCTGAAGAGTGTTGAACCTTCTTCTCCTGTGTTCTACTGTACAGACGTGAATTTACTTTTCCTTCAGCCTGAGGTTTATTCATTACACTTTTTGGTGTGAAAGGGCTTTTACATTTGCTATAAATAGAACTTCTTATATTAAAAACAATCAAGCCCTGCTCAAATTTAAAAAGTAACGTGAAAGTAACGCAAAAGTAATGTAACACATTACTTTCCATAAAAAGTAACTAAGTAACGTATTTAGTTACTTTTTTAGGGAGTAACGCAATATTGTAAGGCATTACTTTTAAAAGTAACTTTCCCCAACACTGATTATATTTATTAAGAATTTTCTTGACTATTATAACATGAATCTGAAGGGGAACCAGTCATTTGAAACAATTATTTACAGGAGAAAAAAAAATGAAATAAAAAGATTTCTTAGAGTTGTCATGATTCTGCCTTCTTGTCTCTAATTTTTCTCTAGTCTTGTGGCAGGATCATGACAGGCCCATGTTTTATGTGCAAGCACATGGCCATTTGTTTGGGCCATGTGCTTGCGTTGTCTCGTTCCCTTGCCCCGCCCCCCTTGTTACCCTAGTTTTGTCTTCATTGATTTACCTGTTCCACCTGTTGTGTTCATTAGTAGCCTCCCTTTATAACCTCGTGTGTTTCTCTGTCCCTTTGTCGGTTCATTGTTTAAATATTGTCACGTTGTTTAAGATTGTCTACTGTTGCTACCAGTTGTGATTTTGTCAAGTCTTGTCTAATTAATTGTTTGATCGTGTTTTAGTCATAGTCTAGTTAAGTGCAGTGTTAGTCTAGTTTTGTCTTCCTTCGTCTGTCTAGCCCTTGTTTTGCCCCCTCGTGGGTTTTGTTTTCCTGTTTTTTGTATAATAAACTGTGTTGCTGTGACTACTGTCTGCATTTGAGTTCATCCCTCCACCACCCATCCTGACAGAATGCCATGTGCTTGCACATAAAACATGGACCTGTCATGATCCTGCCACAAGACTAGAGAAAAATCAGAGACAAGAAGGCAGAATCATGACAAGAGTACATTATGCTCCCTCCAAAAGCACATTCAAATATTTCCATGAAAAAAAAAAAATTATTTTGGAATAAAGTTAACCTTCACGTAATTCACTTCATAATTTTACTTCATTCAGGTAATTTTATACAGAATGAGCTTTTAAAATGAGGCCAATAGAAACACAGTCTGCACTCTGAATCCCTGGTAAGGCCTCTTCTTGTGATGTAACCTAGATGATTTGATGTCAAACAGCTGTCTGGAATCATGGACTGCTATAGAAAAAAAAAAAAAAAAAAAAATATATATATATATATATATATATAGCATCACTGATTACAAGCACTTCATACGTTTTAAAGGCTTTTTATCGACAACTACATGACATTTATGCAGAGTCAGTATTTGCAGTGTTGGCCCTTCTTTTTCAGGACCTCTGCAATTCGACTGGGCATGCTCTCAATCAACTTCTGGGCCAAATCCTGACTGATAGCAACCCATTCTTTCATAATCACTTCTTGGAGTTTGTCAGAATTAGTGGGTTTTTGTTTGTCCACCCACCTCTTGAGGATTGACCACAAGTTCTCAATGGGATTAAGATCTGGGGAGTTTCCAGGCCATGGACCCAAAATTTCAACATTCTGGTCCCCGAGCCACTTAGTTATCACTTTTGCCTTATGGCACGGCGCTCCATCGTGCTGGAAAATGCATTGTTCTTCACCAAACTGTTGTTGGATTGTTGGAAGAAGTTGCTGTTGGAGGGTGTTTTGGAACCATTCTTTATTCATGGCAGTGTTTTTGGGCAGAATTGTGAGTGAGCCCACTCCCTTGGATGAGAAGCAACCCCACACATGAATGGTGTCAGGATGCTTTACTGTTGGCATGACACAGGACTGATGGTAGCGCTCACCTTTTCTTCTCCGGACAAGCCTTTTTCCAGATGCCCCAAACAATCGGAAAGGGGCTTCATCGGAGAATATGACTTTGCCCCAGTCCTCAGCAGTCCATTCACTATACTTTCTGCAGAAGATCAATCTGTCCCTGATGTTTTTTTTGGAGAGAAGTGGCTTCTTTGCTGCCCTTCTTGACACCAGGCCATCTTCCAAAAGTGTTCGCCTCACTGTGCGTGCAGATGCGCTCACACCTGCCTGCTGCCATTCCTGAGCAAGCTCTGCACTGGTGGAACTCCGATCCCGCAGCTGAATCCTCTTTAGGAGACGATCCTGGCGCTTGCTGGACTTTCTTGGATGCCCTGAGGCCTTCTTTACAAGAATTGAACCTCTTTCCTTGAAGTTCTTGATGATCCTATAAATTGTTGATTTAGGTGCAATCTTAGTAGCCACAATATCCTTGCCTGTGAAGCCATTTTTATGCAATGCAATGCAATGATGGCTGCACGCGTTTCTTTGCAGGTCACCATGGTTAACAATGGAAGAACAATGATTTCAAGCATCACCCTCCTTTTAACATCTCAAGTCTGCCATTCTAACCCAATCAGCCTGACATAATGATCTCCAGCCTTGTGCTCGTCAACATTCTCACCTGAGTTAACAAGACGATTACTGAAATGATCTCAGCTGGTCCTTTAATGACAGCAATGAAATGCAGTGGAAAGGTTTTTTTGGGATTAAGTTAATTTTCATGGCAAAGAAGGACTATGCAATTCATCTGATCACTCTTCATAACATTCTGGAGTATATGCAAATTGCTATTATAAAAAACTTAAGCAGCAACTTTTCCAATTTCCAATTTCCAATATTTATGTAATTCTCAAAACTTTTGGCCACGCCTGTATATATATATATATATATATATATATATATCAGTGATGCGCGGGTCAGTGTATAAACAACCCGCACCCGACCGATGTTTTCAACTAACCCGCCCGCAACTCGGACCGCAAAAAAAATTAAATATTTTACCCGACCCGCTTCCTGACCCACATTTTTTTAAAGTAGTAAATGCGTCGCCCCTTTATATTAATATAATTACCTAAATACGCTTTAGCCTACAAGATAATAAGAGTTATGACCGCACACATAAGGCTTGCCACAAAGAACCGGTTAAAGTAATAATTATGCATGTGTCTAAATTAGCAAGGAGACATTTAATCGTTTAGTAATAAACTGGTGTTTTCTGTGTCGCTGCTGAGATGAAGTTGTCGATGCGGACTCGCCATGAACGCCAGAGAGATATGCACATTTCATATGGATTACATAATCAGAGAGTAGCCTATTTATTTTGGTTTAAATAATTTCGTTTAAAAGTAGACATTTCAAGCTTTCTGTAATATATTGCCTATATTTCTTTTTAAACCCACCGACTAAAAGATTAAGAGACTATCTTACCCAACATATCACCCAACGTTTACAGCTATTTCAGAATCTAGAAAAATGACTGGGGCTAACTTGTTACTGCAGTCGGTAGAGCAATATGAATGTGTGTGATGTACGGCATGATAAATGCTCATCACTTCTGCTGCCGAAACTTTGTCCGCCTGTGGGTCATTTGGTTTATTGAAAAACGATTGCACTGATTTGCATGTTTCTTGATGTGCTTTTTTTCTGTGGTACTCACATGCACCATGTCACTTCACGTCCTATTCTCCACCATGTCCCACAGAAAAAAAAGCTCTCTCTGCCTCGCCATCTACAGGTCTTAGGCCGGTGACACACTGGCTGTGCGGCGTTTCTGCTGCGTGTCAGGAGCGTGGCGGCTGCCTCGCGTTTTCTGTGTCTTTACACACCAGAACCTTGCCTGACGTGGCGCTGGCACGCTGCTGCTGCTGTAGAGGGAGGCCGCCGACAGAACAGGCTCTTGTCTTCATGACAACAATATCAACTTTTTTTTTTTTTTACACACCTACACCTACGCCTACTGATAAAGGACACCGTCAACAGTATTGACGGCAAAATAGACTATGTTTGACAAGTGCAATATTTGAAAATCGATAATTATTATTTATTTTTTTAATTACATTTATATCAGAATTTATGACAACCTACAGACTTTCAAACATCAAAATGTCATGAATTAATATGTATTTGTGTACAAAATGGCATATAAACATATTTTCCTATTTTATTTTGCCTGGAAACGCTTCCAACACGCTCGCGTGTCACGTGAAAAATAGGCTTCGGTTCTATTTCTATCATGCACACGTTTTCCGCGCGGCTCGGGCCGCGCCTGAGACTCACGTCTCACGCAGGCAGTCTGCAAGCTCTAACCTGTTAACTTGGGAGCCGAATGACAAACGGACACGCCATGCAGCTGAGACGCTTGCGCCATGCATCCAGTGTGTCGCCGGCCTTAATCAACAGTATGTTGCGGTCCATTCACTATTAAAAGTGCATCTTCTCTTTTTCGTGGCCATTAACCTGACAGAACAGCGCCCACGTCAACTTTGATTGACTTACGACTCACCCTATCGACTAATGCTTTTATGGCTCTCATCTGAACTATTGGACATAAGTTAACAGTACGCCTATGGGCGTATCTGTGTATTTATTAGGCAGGGTCGAATGAAAAAGCGAGACAGATGCTCAATTTGCATGAGGCGGGACAAAGGGTAAAATTGTTGTAGGCTACAACGTAAAGCGGGACAGGTGGTCACTCTATTCGCGCCGGTTATTCAGCCAATAAAGTGTAGGCCTATATATTTCAAAATTGTGTATAGTACTAATTAAAAAGGTTTAATTGGCATCTTTATTTCAAAGGACCCGACCGACCGCAATGTCTATAATGTTCTAATTACTCATTGTGTATTTATTTTTAATAACTATTGAATAGCTTAAGGGTTCATATTCATGTTTAGTAAGTGTGTGTTGGAATCTTCTTGCTTGAAACATTAATTCCAATCAATTCTTTGTCAAATGTATAGAAATCATGTTCAAAGTATACTCTGCAAGACTGGGAAAATTCGGATCATGTGACTGATAAGATAACATGTTGATTTATGTACTGGGAGGAGAAACATAGCAACACCTTGAGCAATGTTCAGTGAATCACTGGCCGACTCAGTGATCAACTGTAAAACAGTGATTCTGTCCGCCATTTCTCTTGATTTAAGGAGGTCAGGACAGGTCTGTTTTTTTTTTTATCTATCTGGCTAGCATTATATTATGTTAACTGGTATCCAGGGAACTGAAGAAATGAAAATAATTTTAAAACCAAAGGATAATACTCATGAGTCATGCACTCAATACCAAAAAAGTAATGCTAATCGCATTAAAGTGCACAAAGGAATACACTTGGCTTCCAGAAATTGAGAAACACTGTGAATTGTATATACATTTACATATAGAAGAAGCTCAAGAGCTGAATGTTATTTTGTATGTAGAGAGTGTTTAAATAACAGAGAAAATAACATCACTAAAACACGAAGATAAAAAAGAACTTCAATTTAAAAAGCAAAGAGAGATCAAAGAGATGATTAAGGGAAAACATCACATCTGTGCAGAAATGTTCAGACAAGGTCTGATATGAGATTAAGTCAGATTGCCATCTCTATGGACAGGTCTATGCTTAAATTGATTTGTTTCATGTCATTTTTTTTTGGGGGGGGGGGGGGGGGCATATATCATTCTAAATCCCTTTTGTTTATTGATGTCAAGAGTGCACCAAAGGATTTGAGTAATGAGAGTTGTTATATTGGAACACTGGCACCGGGATCTATTGCATTCTGACACATTTGTCACTAGCTTTTGACTAAACCTGATATTTACTAAAGGTATGAACTTACATGAAAACGTCACAACTAAAAGTATCGCATTATGAGCTTCCGGAGTAGACCATAAATCATACTGATAAAAACATCCGGGTCCACATAGTGGTCCTCATAAGCTTGAACGTATGTGGCCCGGAGAGAGCGAGAACCCCCCCCCACACACAAACACAAAACTACATACAGCTGCTTTAAAATGTGTAATGTCACAAAGCATTGTTAGTTTTATTGGGTTTGTGTGTGTGTGTGTGTGTGTGTGTGTGTGTGTGTGTGTGTGTGTGTGTGTGTGTGTGTGTGCGTGTGTGTGCATTTGTGTGTGAGGAGATCACTAATCATTGAGATGCAAAAAAGTGCTTCACAAGCCATTAAAAACCTATGACCCTGCCATTCTGTATTCTTGAACCTACATAATGGTTGAAGAAGCTAAACACAGGCTGATTAATATGCTGTAGCTCCTGTTCCAAACGGAAGCTCGATCCACCCGAGATAATCACAAGAGAAGGAATTCTGCACATTGACCACATAGTGACAGACATTCTTCATATAACAGTATTTAGAAAAAGAAAATAAACGGTTTGCAGAAATGGGTTTCTTCCAAGCCAAAGTTCATGTTATTCAGCACGTCACTACCATTAATTAGTTTTTTTCTAGAAAAAAAATAAATAAAAGAGCAAAAAGCTGTGTTCTGTTGCTCTGCTCCAGTTGTGTGCTGTATGCCTGTTTAGGCCATTGGTTCAGTATTGTGTGCAGGACATTGTGTGTGGCATAATGCGATATGAGGCTAGGGTTACAGCATCTGATTATGTTATCTCCTCCCCTTCCTATTGTTAAGGTCTATGCCATGTAGTCTATGCCATCAGTGACCACACATATTGGGAACATGGCCAAACTTTGTTGAACTCTGCAAATGTAATAAATTGAGATGATAAGTGGAATGCCATTGTAGGAACTGCCTGTTTCCTTTTTAGGGATTGCTGTAACATTATTTAAGAGTAAGAAGTGGAAGGCAGAATCTGTTAAAATCCACAATAGCTGATGACTTCTAAATGAACAACGTATTGCAAATTGTCCTAACTAGTGTTTTGGTCATATGAGATGTGCAATATTCAGTGTTGGGAAGGTTACTTTGGAAATGTAATAGGTTACAGATTACAAGTTACCCTGTTTAAAATGTAATAGTAGTGTAACTTTTTCAATTACTTTATTAAAGTAATGTAACTAATTACTTTTGAGTACTTTTTGATTACTTTTCTAAATTTGTGAAAATTAAAGAATAATAAATAAAAGCATATACATCAACTTAAATACAGTTATCTAATAAGCATGTGACGTATTCTGTGTACTAAACTCCTGAAACATTGGTGTTTTTTTAAACTGCTGTTTCTTTGTATATGATGATAGTGTTCTCAAAATAAGTAAAATGCACATGAAGTGACACAGAGCAGTTCTAGAAATTGTTTATGTGCTCGTGTACTCCTATATTAAGATGGCAGAGGTTGAAAACACTGCGAGCTTCAGCAGGCCTATGTGTAGTAAATGAAACCATAATTTACAGCAGGGGCGGACTGGGAAAAAAAATCAGACTGGAAAATTCAAACTCATACAAAGAAATTCATGGACAAAACTATTTTTTTGTATGAACCTGACATAAAAAAGGTTTAAATCTTTAATTTGGGGACATGCAAAATAATTAAAAGTTTTCTCCTTAACTGCACCTTCACTTCCATTTTTCTCTTCAGTCTCTTTATTTTGCCCTGTTATCCATCTCTCTCATGACTTTAATACTCAAGATTGAACAAAACTACTTTACAATACAATACCCTACAATAGTACAATATTTTTATAGAAAAATCCTTATACTGTACACGAGTCATGTTTTTCCCTTACAAAAAATTACCATGCTTTTATATAAAAGTAAAATAACCTTGTTTTTTTTTTTTTTTTTTTTTTTGCAAATGGATTTGTATTTATTTTTAAATAAATACATTTGTAAAATAATTTTACATTTTTGGTTATCACAGTTAAACAATAGTAACCATTTTCTCTGGATTTATAGTTAAATATTAAAATGTTAATTTTCGTAAGGGTTGTGTTGTTGTCTGTCGTAGCTCCCCCCATGGCTGGACTGGCCATTGGGCATACCGGGCATTTGCCCGGTGGGCCGACGTGCTTTTTGGGCCGATATCTCATACTCATACTTTTTTTTTTTTTTTTTTTAAACGGCCCATAAAATTTGTACATCGGCCGCCCATTCGTTTTGTTTTGTTTTGCTTAATTGGCGGCGCTGGGTTTGTGCCGGTGTAATGCATTGGTCAAAGTCAGTGTTAGTTTTTTTTTCTGACAGACCAGCCCATGAAACACGTAGATCAGCGGCCCATTGGCTCTTTTCTTGATTGACACTGGGCTGGCCCAATCACAACTTTAAACGAGTGAGCGAGCGGCAGCAGTGTCAGTGTGTATCTGTAAAAAAAGATGGAGAAGAAACGCAAGGAATGTGCAGATAAATAGCGTGAAAAAATAGAACCAGGCCCTTAAAGGAGACACTGTAAACTGTGTCAAAATATATCTTTATTTTTTTGTGCATTTGTTTTACAAAATATGGCTATTACTGTCATCGGATTAATATTATAACTATTATTATGTATAGGTGTAATGTAAATAGACACTGTAACTAAAAGAGGTTTGAATTTTTCTTTGTTTAATTTGCACACTGAATATGGGTTGGAGCTTTTAATTTTGAACTCTCAAAGTGCACCAGATTAATGAATTTAACATTAAAATGCACAAAACTTTCTCACGGGGGGGCATGCCCCCCAACCCCCCTAGAAGGACCGAGGAACCACCACCATAGTTTTAACAAAAATCCTGTAAGAAACACTGGTATTGCTATGCCAGAGCCGCTTATAGCTTGTTTTAGGATTCAACGCTGTGGAGTATAGTTCAACTGTATTAATAAATATAACATTTTGACTTATTTCATCTGTTAACTCTCACTCGTTCCTATACTCACTCATTACATGGCATTAGTGGTTTTAATAAATAGGAGTTGGTATGCATATAATTAAGGGCGTGCAAAGATGGATGGTGTTTATGATCATATAGTGGACCGGTCTGGGCAAAAATGCCCGGGCCGATTTTTTGTCCCAGTCCAGCCCTGGCTCCCCCTAAACCTATAAAAAAATCAGATTTTTTTTTCAGCTAAATTACTTCTGTAACATTACAACAGATAATAATGATGTCCTTTATATAGTATTTTGAGTGATGACTGATGAGCAACGTGCTGCTGCTTGATTAAATAAATAAAAAAACAAAGACAAAAAAGCATTTTTCCAGATGAAACTGACCTGAAACCCTGAACAGGAGTTCTGCTTCTCTGCTCCAGCTGTCCACTGCTCCAGTCTCTCTCTCTCTCTCTCTCTCATTGATTACTCGGAGTCTGATCCAAACCGTTTGGCGGAGGCGCGGAGAGCGCGCGAGTCATGACTAACACTTCATGACTTATTAGAGATTTAATTATCAAATGGCGGATTCGCAAATGATCGCTTTAGTACATTCGGCAGGCAATTATACAATAATGATATTAAATAGTGGGGCAAAATCGGCTCCCAGGCCACCGGGAATTGTCCCGGTTCTCCCGGTGTCCAGTCCGCGCCTGATTTCCACAGACACGCAGAATGTGCAAGTCATATATTGCATTTTTGGGGCTTTATATTCACAGACACTAGTCGATGTCATGTTTTGATTCAAGTGTACTGACCTACTTTTGATTTAGTCATCCAAAATTTGGCATATTCCGTCCGCGTTAGGCATTCCGTTTTTATGACTGGATTCTACGAACCAGACTGTATTTCCGCATCCCGGAAATTATTAGGGCGGTATGTCTCAGAATAGTCAGTGCAATTTGGGAAAGAAATCAGTTAAATCTGTATGTGGATGCGTGTAAACATTCAAATGTAATCCACTTTGTAATCGTTAAAAATTTCATAAGTAACTGTAATTTAATTACTCATTTTTTCTTAGTAACTGTAACTAATTACAGTTACAATAATTTTGTAATTAAATTACGTAACGCCGTTACATGTAACTAGTTACTCCCCAACACTGGCAATATTTTTGATGATGATTTTGAAAATCTCTTATAAAAGTTTCTTGTGGTCACAAAGGCTGCATTATATATATATATATATATATATATATATATATATATATATTGTTACGTGTTTAAAGCGAGCAGTAAAAACAACCAGAAAGACCAAACTCAGTATTACAAAGAAGTTTAATTTTTAGTGGATGCAGTTACCAGGACCAAGACAAACACTATAAAGGGTGAAAGAATAATAAAGAATAGAATACAAGAGTGTCGCCAAAGTAATGAAACAATCAAAACATAAATACCATAGCTAGTTTACCCAACCTCTAAACTATCAAAGTAAAATGTAGAAATAAGCCCCGAAATCTTCAGCGGATTCGCCGCCTTAGCTATATATATATATATATATATATATATACACTTACTTTTTTTTACATTTACATAATTTAAAAGAAATTAGAATTACCAAATATAATTAATTTATGGGATTATTTTTCTTACCTTAATATAAGACAAGTACATGTATTTTGGATGCTTTTTTATACAACTATATTAAGAGTATTTATTTCTATAAATTATACTTTAAATGTATGTTTCTGTGCAGTATGGGATGTTCAGATCTTTTTAGTGGAAAACCAGAAAAAGGTTTCTTCAGAATAAAAATAAAACTTCATCACTGCAATCCGACATGACACTTCACATCCAATCTTTATTACTGATGAAGTTGAGCATACCTAGCGCTTTTCTCTGAATGTCACATTTCTGTCTCACATTATATGATAAGTGCTAAAGATAGATGCTCTCAGACTGAGTTCCCCTTGAGCTTCTGCATCTCCCTTGGTATACAATGCAACCCATATATGGTCAAAGACTTTCTCCACATTGTGGAAGCCTCTGATGATTCATTCAAGTCCTAAGACAGTGTGACACCTCAGGAATTATTAATGGCTGATACAGGACAAGTGTGAAAGCATCATGGAGTTGACTTGAGGGGATAAACCTTCTATTCCACTATAGATCTTAAGCGGTCAAAACAACAGTGCTGTGCTATTGGAAAAACTTGACATTTTCTGACATTTTAGATCTAGAGAAAGCAGGACATGACAGTGTATTGTACCTGAATAATAAAGAGCCTGAAATACATAATAACTCTTACATTTTCTTCAAATATAGCTTATTTGACTATACATTGGTAACATAAAATTAACAAAAATCTTGGGCTCCCTGCAATGTTTAATTTCATGACTGCACAGCAATGAATGTAAAAAAAAAAAAAAAAAAAAATGAAATCAGCTCAACAAAATCTAAAACTGAGCAAAGGTAGATTTTTTTTTATTCTCTCACAGGGTCCATAAGGCAATGTGAAAAAGTATAATGTTAAACGGCTCACTGATTTGCCAGTCCTGCTGGAGGCCTTTTCATTCCAATGTTTTTCAGATTGCTGAGACACTCTGACGCTGATCACATTAATGCCCTTCTTAGCGTCGTAATGTCAAAAAAGTCACCACAGCATGTCCATATCCATGTCAAAAACATGTCTGTTCAAACCAGCAATGGGTTTGCATTCAAATTCAAAAGATTTGTATACTGAGGTAAAACATGTCAGTTGGTGTGAAATCACGCTTTGCTATTTCTGGAGATGTTCTCTAACCTGATGTAACACTGATCCAAACAGTCTTGGCTCACTGTGGGTGGGATGAAACTATTGTAGGATCAATAATCCTTTAGGCTGCTCTCACACTGCAGTGTAATTTGACCCAGTTTCCATTTTATTCTTCATGTACTGGCACAAGGGGCTAATCAACCGTACCTTTCAATTTTCAGAAATTTTGGTGTCACCATTTTGTTTGAAACCTCCAGCATGTCATACTTGTTTATAAAGGTTTTTCCATGAGATACATTATTATGCTTAACATGTTTTATTATGATTATTGTTACTTTTAATTAGATGCAAAATGCAAAGGAAGCATTAATGACTCGTGCATTTATAATTTTTTTTTCTGAAAAATAGAAAAGGAAGTTTAATGCTGCTTTTTCCCCCCAGTATATGAGAGCCTACAATCATGATTGGCTGTCAAGTTCCAGTTAGGTACTTCATATAAATTCCCAGCTAACAAAAATATGTTGTGAAATATTTTATGAACATTCCCATTGTTATATAAACATTATTTCTGAATGTTCCCTGAATGTTCAAATGTATATATATATATATATATATATATATATATATATATATATATATATATATATATATATATATATACTTAACTTATAACATTTAAAAAATGTCAGAGGAGCTTCCAACTAAATAGTTTTTCTTTATATATAAATAATGTTTCTGTGCTAATGTTTTGAGAACATCATTATAGACCAGATAACTTTGAACAAACATTGTTACTGGAAGAATGTTTGTACTTTAATAGAACCTGAATGTTTGCGTAGGTCTGGGAATATTTCAAAACCTTCAAAGAGTGATTTTGACTTAAGGATTCAAGGATTAAAAACGTTTATTGTCATATGCCCAGTGAGGAAAACAAGTTTACCTGAGCAATAAAATTCTTATTTGCTGTCCACAATGAATGCCAAGAAGAAGTGCAAAATTATACTCACATACACAAACAAACACACATACACACACGACTATACACTCAAACATACATACAAACATGATAAACATAATAATGTTACAGGTATAGGAACATATAGACTATGTTTATCTATATATGTGAGTATAGAGTAGGAATATAGACTGTGAAAAGAAATATATAGACTATGTATATCTATATATCCGAATGTACAGAATTAAATTATGTGCAAAAATCAATAGTGCAGTAACGTGCATATTGAGTGCAACTACATGATAACAATAGCAGCAGTAACCGATGTGCAAACTGAGATGAGGCTACACGAGTAATATTAACAAATATACTACGGTTGTCACGTTAATGAACGTTTGTTCCCTTATTTGGTCACCTTCCTCTTCTTGTTTTAGTTAATTGATTGATCCCCACCTGTCTCCAGTTCCCTCATTACCTTCTGTGTGTATAAATACCCGTTCTGTTAAGTTCCTCCTCGTCCGTGATTGTAAATGTGTCTAAGCTGTATGTAAGTGTTAACCAGAGATAGTATTGTGAATGTCTATTGTAACCTATCCTGAATGTAAATGTAACTTAATCTTCTTCATCATCCAGTAAACCCCTTATTTTGATCACTATCCTCCTCTAGCACTTTTGTCCTTCGTTAGCACTTCACCAGTTTGTAACAGAATCACGGACCAAACAGTATAGTTTATTTTAGCTGTGTTTTTCTTTCCTTTTGGTTTTTTATTTGTTTTCCTCCCTCTCCCGGAATGGCCATCCCAGCAGTCCGTCTCCTATTCTGGAGCAACTGGACCGTTCGCTGGAGGATCACACCAGGGACTTTTTAGATCTGGCGTGCCTTACCCACTTCCCCGACCGCTCGCTCTCTAACTTTTTCTATACCAGCCTGAGCGAGCGGAGTAAGGCACGCCTACCAACGGTCCCCGAGAGGATTTCGCCGCTTTTGTGGAGTCGGTGCTGGAGAAAAATGGTTCTTCATTTACCATCAGCACCGCCGAAGAGGACATCTCCAGCCCCACTCCTGACCCAGAGACCAGCCAGCCACCATCCCGACACACGGAGCCAGAGCCCACCGCAGCCGCAGAGCCCGAGCCATCCACTGACAGGAAGCAGGATCTCGAGAGCGCGACTGACCAGGTGTGCGAGCCGGCAACACCGTGCATCGTGGGAGTCCTCGTGGAGATCGAGGGCGTGGAGGAAAGCCCTTCCCACACTCCTGCGACTGAGGGTGAGCTGTATGTGATCTCGGGAAATATGGAGCAACTTATGGTTCTAATGGACTGGTCTATGGAGGTAATCCCTAATCTTCCTGTTTCCTGTTTGAATTTTCTGTATCTCCGCTGGTTCTGCCCAGCTATGCATTTTCTGTTTCTCCGCTGGTTCCGCCCAGCCCTGAATTTTCTGTTTCTCCGCTGGTTCCACCCAGCCCTGAATTTTCTGTTTCTTCGCTGGTTCTGCCCAGCTATGAATTTTCTGTTTCTCCGCTGGTTCCGCCCAGCCCTGAATTTTCTGTTTCTCCGCTGGTTCCGCCCAGCCCTGAATTTTCTGTTTCTCCGCTGGTTCCGCCCAGCCCTGAATTTTCTGTTTCTCCGCTGGTTCCACCCAGCTCTGAATCTTCTGTGTCTCCGCTGGTTCCGCCCAGCTCTGAATCTTCTGTGTCTCCACTGGTTCCGCCCAGCTCTGAATCTTCTGTGTCTCCACTGGTTCCGCCCAGCTCTGAATCTTCTGTGTATCCGCTGGTTCCGCCCAGCTCTGAATCTTCTGTGTCTCCTGTGTTCCCTCCCGGCCTCCCTCTCCCACCTCCTCCTGGACCTGCCGGTCCCTCTGCTCCACTTCCGCTGGTTCCGTCCAGACCTGATCCTCCTGTGTTTCCTCCCATCCTTCCTCTCTCTCTCCTCCTCCTAGACCAGCCAGTTCCTCGTCATCCCTGCTGTTGCCAGTCAGTCCCGCAGCTCACCCTCAGTCCGCGCCATCTGGGCGCGATGGTTCACCGCTGGACTGCCAGTCTCCAGCTCCGCCTTGGCGTGTTAAGGCCCTGTCTCCGCCTCCAGCCTCCGAGCCCTGGACTCCTCCTCGGTCCTTCGACCCAGCGGCTCCGCCTTGGCTCTTAGCTCCCTCGTCTCCACCGTGGCCTGGCATCCCACCTGCTCCACCGCCTCCGCCTTGGTCGCCAAAGCCTTCTGCTCCACCTAGGCCCTCCAGATTCTCGACGTCACCCTGGCTCTGCGGCTGTGCTGCTCCATCTTGGGCTCCTCACCCACCGGTGCAGTCTCCGCCTGCCGGCCCCTTGGTGTCGTCGGCCCCTTCACCATGGTTCCTCCCGCCATCGACTCCACCATGGATCTCCGTCCTGGCTGGTCTCTGGTGGACCATCTGACTCCTCCTGCTCCTGGCTCCTCCTGCTCCGGGCTCCTCCCTGGCTCCTCCATCCACTCCGCCCTGGTCCCTACCTCCATGCTCCCTCGTCACCTGCTCCTCGCCCACCTCCAGAACCCCCACCCTCCCTCCGCTGGTATTCCTCTTGCGGTGCGAGGACGCACCGTTCCGGGAGGGGGGGAACTGTCACGTTAATGAACGTTTGTTCCCTTATTTGGTCACCTTCCTCTTCTTGTTTTAATTGATTGATCCCCACCTGTCTCCAGTTCCCTCATTACCTTCTGTGTGTATAAATACCCGTTCTGTTAAGTTCCTCCTCGTCCATGATTGTAAATGTGTCTAAGCTGTATGTAAGTGTTAACCAGAGATAGTATTGTGAATGTCTATTGTAACCTATCCTGAATGTAAATGTAACTTAATCTTCTTCGTCATCCAGTAAACCCCTTATTTTGATCACTATCCTCCTCTAGCACTTTTGTCCTTCGTTAGCACTTCACCAGTTTGTAACAACGGTAGTAATAACAATAACATTACAAATGTTCAACTCCCTGAAAAGCTTTCCCTCATGAACCAATGGCATTAAACCTGACTCAACTCCTCTGCATAAGTGACGCATATGCTCATGATATTTTAGTCACTCTGTGTTTTATATATGAAAGATTTTTGTATATTTGTGTAAGTTTTGGGTGAACTGTTCCTTTAAGTTATGGTGTCAGTGAATCATCTGTAGGAAGACGATGAATGCAGGTAGCACATCTTTATAAACTAAATAGCCTGGGGGATCAGGTTTGTGTCAGAGTGGGTTTGAGTGATGTCCGTTCGAGTGACTCCATATCACTGCCTTGCTTCAATAATTCACATACAACCAGCTGCCATGCTTTGATTCCATGCATTAAGCATTCATGCTGCTTAGTGCAGTCGTGATGAGCTTTACAATTCATGCATGCACAGAGCATGCAATGTAGTTTAGGTCTGGCTTTCAAAAAGGATGTATGTATCTCATTTGTGGCTTTGACTAATCACTTTGGGGAGTATAAATATAGAGATATGTCAGGGATTTGCTGTTCCCCCTCAGAGATGAGTAATGTGTTTCTCTCTTTGCATTGGTCTGCTGTTGATTAATCTTGTTTGTGATCATTTAATTTAGTTTCTAGCTCAAGTGGCCAGGCCCCTCTAACCATTCAGTGTACCCCTAATAACAGTAATTTTCTTAATCAGGATTATTATATTGTTTTCTAGTAAGGAAATCTAAGCATCTTCAAAACAAGATGTATTGGAGAAGCAAAATTGCATAAGCTATGTTAAGATAGTTGATAAAATGTTTAGACTTGTTTTCAGAGAATATAGCTACTTTGTATTAAGATTATTTTCTTGTTTAAAGCAAATCTAGCATTTTTTCGTAATGTTAAATCTTTAAAAGTCCCGTTCTCCGTGATCCCATGTTTCAAACTTTAGTTAGTGTGTAATGTTGTTGTTAGAGGATAAATAATATCTGTAAAATTCTGAAGCTCAAAGTTCAACATCAAGCGAGATATTTTATTTGACAAAATTCGCCTACATCGAACGACCAGTTTGGACTACATCCCTCTACTTCCTGCTGTAATGACATCACTAGAACCGTTTTTTGACTAACCTCTAACCTCTAACCTTTTTGACTAATCTTGCTCGGCTCGGTGTTCATCTTCAGTTCTCTCTTCACAGCAGTTCAGTCAGTGTACTGTTTGAGTAAATGAATTACTCTGGGATATTGGTTTGTTTGAACTCAGGGGGAGTGTCAGCCACATTAAAAAAGTTAACAGCTTAAGTCATTTGTGGATTAATGTGTATCGGAGACACGAACCGTTTAAAACGATTCAGTTCGATTTGGTGAACTGGTTCAAAAAGATCCAGTTACATCTAATGATTCGTTTCGCGAACCGGATATCACAAACTGCTTTGTTTTGAACTCTCTCACAACAGACACGGAAGAGAAGACAATGCTGAATAAAGTTGTAGTTTTTGCTATTTTTGGACCAAAATGTATTTTCGATGCTTCAAAAAATTCTAACTGACCCTCTGATGTCACATGGACTACTTTGATGATGTTTTTCTTACCTTTCTGGACATGGACAGTATACCGTACACACAGTTTCAATGGAGGGACTGAGAGCTCTCGAACTAAATCTAAAATATCTTAAACTGTGTTCCGAAGATAAAAAGAGGTCTCACGGGTTTGGAACGACATGAGGGTGAGCACGTTATATTGCACACCGTAAACACAATCAAAGCTTCAAAAAAACACAAAAAACGTGACCTTTAAACAAAAACAATTATAATGAATAGTTGTGTTCAGAATTTTTTTCAGGACTCCCCCCAAATGAATGCCTAGCTTTTGAACTACTTTTTACTAATCAAATAAACTGAAATATTTGGAAATAATTAAAATAAAGTCATTTTAGGTCATATTAATAATAATTCATAAATTTTCTATCCTTTTATTTTACTGTATTTTCTATTTCAGCTTTGGTAAGAAAAAATAACTTTAATTATACTGTATCATTAATGAATCCTTGTGTGAATCCTTGTGTAATTGTTGTAGGCCTCTGGAGTCATTCATACCTTTACTTCATCAGATAGTCTTAATATTTAATTAATCCTACAGTTTGGAGTTGAGTTAGTTTTTGTTGTATTTGGCTAAGTAGTAATTTGGGTGGCTCGCCAATGTACTAAATAAGCTTGACCAGAGTTCTTTTGGGGAGAGGAATTTATTGAAGGCTGCAGTGTAGCAGTTCTTCAGGAGCGATGTTAGCATGTCATCCTTTGAACAATCTTAACCCAAGGTACTCTCTGTGAGACAGGACCTTTATACCTGGTAACAAATGTGCTAAAAAGCAATACAATAACACCCCATGGAAAGCCAGTGATAGTGTAACCTCATGATGACCTTATAAGACCTCTCCCATGGAGAGCTCATGATGCTTTGACCAAATGCTGACCTGATGGGCTAATTATATGGGCCATTTGGGTCACACTTTTGTAAACTGAGTTTTTTTGCATCTGAGATATAGTCAGAATTTAAATGCATCTGACTTGAAGTAGACATAATCTTTCAGTTGCTTCCTCTCTGGTTGCTTTAATCAAGTGTCCAACAAAACTGATCAAGAAACATCTGTACACCAATGATAGAGAATAATATTATTAATAACAGCTGAAGTGGAGCAACAGTGGAGTGTATTTCAATATCAAAGGGTGAGTGATTTCTCTTTTCTGTTATCGAACAAACCTTTATTACAATATATTTTTACAAGACGATATTCTACCACTTGGAGGTCAAGAAACTCTCACCCTTCACGTAAGTCCACTTATATCTGAACACAGACCTTGGACCACAAAACCAATCATAAGGGTCAATTGTTCGAAATTGAGATGTATACATAATCTGAAAGCTGAATAAATAAGCTTTCCAATATTTGGCCGAGATACAATTATTAGAAAGTTTGGAATCTGATGGTGAAAAAAAGAACAAAAAAAAAAAACCCAATGCGTATTACTAATCAAAAATTAAGTTTGAATATATTTGCAGTATATCTTCATGGAGCATGATCTTTACTTAATATCCTAATGATTTTTGGCATAAAAGAAAAACAAATTTGATAATTTTATATAAATTGTTAATTTGGACCCATACAATGTATTTTTGGCTATTGCTACAAATATACCCCAGCGACTTAAAGGTACGATTTGTAAGATATTTGCAGTAAAATATCCAAAAACTACTAAGCTAGTGTTATATATTTTGTCCAGCTGATTACTAACAATATATCAAATGTTTTCAACTACTTCTACCCATTCTAGACCGTGACACGGGGCAGTGCAGTCACCTGTCAATGATGTCAGTTACCCTTTGTTACCGCCTTTACTGACGTAGAAACCACATGACAACAGTGTCGTGGACAAATGCAGAAATAGCTTCGCAACAAACTTCAACTAGAAAGAGATGCCGATCTCGCTTGTGTTTTACTCGACAAATGAGCTGTTTTGATGCGTATCTTTACAGAAAGCGTATGCTATTATAATGATCAACAAGATTAGTATTATGGTGCATACAAGCCAAACGCCGGGCATCGCGTCTCTAGACCCGCGCGAGAACGCGTCTGATCCATAGTCTGATCGCGTCATTGCATTGACTTTGTATGTAATCTACTCGCACAAATCGTTGAACTCGCGTTAAATCCATGATTTATCTTTCCGTCTGACTGATGACCATCAGCGGTTGGATAGAAGACAACAAATCCCATCATTCCACTCTCCTTCTTAGCGTCATCAAACCACGCGATTGTTATTGTTTTGGTAGTGCCCTCTAGTGGCAGGTCCTACAACCTGTACCTTTAAGAGTGATTTTGTGGTTCAGGGTTACATTTAGGAAACTGGGATGAGCAGAGGCCACCGTATTCCTCTTAAATCCTCATTCATAATTGCGTATACAGAACTTCCTTTGTGTTTTAGTCCAATGGTTTCATTGCAAATTTAGTCTCATATCACCACAATTCTTTGCATGTAAATCAGGCTCTCTCTGTAGCGAATGATGAATTCACCTTTTGATAAAATCTACAAAAGCTAATAAATAGTTTTAGATGATCAGAACAAGATGTATGATACAATAGCACAGGTTGTCAAGTGCAAAAAAGAATGTATTAGTCTCTATTCTGACTGGCTCCTGAACTGCAATTACATTTTATTCATTACATCATCTTTCAGAAGTCTCCCATCTAAATTAATCACTACTGTCAATTTTAGCTGTACGAAGCCTAGCAGGAAAATAAAGAAGGAATGTCAGCTGGTCATTACTTTTAAATAAACCTGACAGAGTGATCCTGTATCACCCTGAAGGGGGTTATTATGCCATATTGACTGACTGTCTGTACATTACTGTATCTCTTACACAACTACAGAATGTTCTAGAAAAAAAATAAAACATGATGTACTGATGTGAGGGTTTTTTTTTTTTTCGTTACTTGTATATTAGCAAAAAGCTTTTGCTAAGAAAATAAGCCACTGCAGCACTATAGAAAACACTGCAACAAAATTACAGTATCAATCAATAAATTCAATCTAGGTTACTTTCTCTATGGAGTAGTTTTAGCTAACATATTTAGCTAGTGGAACATTAAGTGGTACATCTTTCTCTTAAAGCTTTGTTGCTTTTCAGAGTGATGTTTTCATTATCTTGCTTGCATCAATTGAACAACGAGAAAGCAGACATGAAAGCAGCAGTTAGTAGAAACTTGTTGAAAGTTGAATGTACAGTTTAACAGTACCGGTAATTATATAAAAATATTTCAACACTTAATGCTGTGCTTGACCAATCAGTATAAAACATTTTACAGAGCCTTGTAAACACAGGAAATCATTAATCAAAAACAATAGCAAGTTGAAGAGATAGTTCACACAAAAATGAAAATTGACATTGTTTATTCATCCTTATCCTGGTCTTGTGTGACTTTCTTTAGCAAAACATTTCAAATTATATTTTGAAGAAATGTTGGCTGCTAAACCATTTTAGTAATATGAACTGTGATTAGTCACTATATGAACAAAAACACTGAGACATTTCTATTACCCACAGGAAAAAATAAAATGTTGTTATAGTAAAATAAATAATATAATAAAATTTGAATGATAAGATCAGTTGTAATTTATAACTATATTGTCAATGACACAACAGCCATGGGAAAAAGTTGACCCAGCTTGAAACTTGCTTGCTTGACCAACATTAACCTACTTTCATAATTTTTGCATTCTTTGCCAAAGGGGTTGTGTGTACAGTCTCCATATCCCTCTATATCCTTCCATATCCATAGAACAGCAAATACATAATATTATTGCATTAAAAAACCCTGATACAGATAGCTAAGACTATAGCACTAAAGTTTTAAGATGGGGAAAAAAGAAAATCTCAAGTGAGATCCCCCAAAATATCTTCTTTGGTTTGGAATGTGTACACAGCTGGTTTGAATGACACTTGTTTAATTGTATTTCCCTTTCAGTCGGTCACTCTCGACGCCACGTCGGTGACCAACGAATATGGGATATCGCTTCGATAGACCAATCTACTTCGAGTGTAAACCAAACGAGTCAATGCACATTGGCATGCAATTATTACATCCAGCTGCCGCTGATCACTGTGTGAGTATAAGAAGGCAGCAGGTGCAATGCATTCCAGTTTTTTGCTTCAGAGCCGAGCGTTAGTATCGCTCTGCTCAACTGTGTTTGCTGGGAACTACGAGTTCAGCACGCTCTCGGAAGCTTCGTGTGTTGGCAAGACGGCGCTTCAGCCGCAGTCGTTCCTGTGTCGAGTGGATTGCACACTTCAGGCTGCACTACCCCTGTCGTGTTGCAAGCGGCCAATTCCCCTGTGCGCTTCAGCAATAAAAGAGCATTTCCTAAAGAGCAAATTTCTCTAAAAGAGCTTCACGGATGCGTCTTTGTAAAGACGACGGATCATCCTTATAAGGATCAGCCTCGGCTATGCGATTCAGATCGCCTGACACAGAAACGCATTTTCAGGTACGTCCATCCCCAAGAAGGTTTGCAGCGATCAACCTGAAGGACGTGTACTTTCATGTGTCCATCCTTCCACGCCACAGAACTTTTCTGTGGTTTGCGTTCGAATGACTGGCATATCATTACAAGGTCCTGCCCTTCGGGCTGTCCCGGTCTCCCCGTGTCTTCACGAAAGTCACGGAGGCAGCTCTCGTTCCTCTCAGAGAGCAGGGTGTTCGCATTCTCAACTACTTAGACGATTGGCTGATACTATCACAGACTCGAGATCAGACAACACTGCGACTGTAGCGTACATTAACCGACAAGGTGGTCTGTGCTCTCGTCGCATGTCGCAACTCGCCCACCACCTCCTCCTTTGGAGTCAGAAGGTTCTGAGGTCACTTCGTGCCATTCACATTACAAGCCTGCTCAGTCGTACAGCCGACGAGCTGTCACGAGCAATGCTCCCGGGAGAATGGCGACTCCATCCCCTGACGGTCCAGCTGATTTGGAGGCGGTTCAGAGCCGCTCAGGTAAACCAGTTTGCTGCTCCAGAGACCTCTCACTGCCAGTTGTTCTACTCCCTGACCGAAGGAACTCTCGGCACGGACGTACTGGCACACAGCTGGCTGCAGGACCTATGCAAGTATGCGTTTCCCCCAGTGAGCCTTCTAGCACAGACACTGTGCAAAGCTTGGGAGGACGAGGAGCAAGTCCTGCTAGTAGTGCCGTATTGGCCCACGCGGACCTGGTTCCCCGAACTAGTGCTCCTTGCGACAGCCACTCCTAGGCCAATTCCTCTGACGAAGGATCTACTGACTCAAAGATGGGGCACCATTTGGCACCCGCGTCCAGACCTTTGGAAACTCCATGTCTGGTCCCTGGACGGGACGCAGAGGTAGCGAACACCATCACTTCGGCAAGAGCACCGTCTATGAGACACGCTTACACATTTTGAAGTGGAACCTGTTCGTCGAGTGGTGTTCTTCTCGCCGAGAAGACCCCCAAAGATGCCCAATTGCAGTCGTGCTGTCCTTTCTGCCGCAAGGGCTGGAGTGAAGGCTGTCTCCCTCCACCCTCAAAGTCCAGGTTGCTGCTATTGCTACGTACCATGACCCCGTGAATGGGAAGTCTTTGGGTAAGCATGACCTCATCATCAGGTTCCTTAGAGGGGCCAGGAGGTTAAATCCATCCCGGCCCCCCTGTATACCCTCTTGGGACCTGTCTCTAGTGCTTAAATCACTACAGCAGGGCCCATTCGAGCCTTTGCATTCAGTTGAGCTAAAGTTTCTTTCATTGAAAACTCTGCTCCTGCTTAAACTGGCCTCCATCAAGAGGGTAGGGGACCTGCATGCATTTTCAGTCGATGATTCGTGCCTAGAGTTCGGGCCGGCTGACTCCCAGGTAATCCTGAGGCCTGGCTACGTGCCCAAGGTTCCCACTACACCCTTCAAAGACCAAGTGGTGAACCTGCAAGCAGATCCTCGCTGACAGATATTTGTAGAGCTGCTGGCTGGGCGACCCCTAACACGTTCGCTAGGTTCTATAACCTTCGTGTAGAGCCTGTATCCTCCTGTGTTCTCACCTCAAACGGGTAGTGGCACTGAGAGTCCCTGGTTAGTGTCGGCTTGCTTAAACTACTCCAGAGTATCCGTACTGTAGACCCTGTTGAGATCCTCCATCACCCTTAGCAGCTGGACGCGGCGGAACGTCCGGCGCCAGGCCTTCATGATGTATCCGTGAGAACCATGGAAGGGTGGGTTCCCTATTGAGACCTAAGCGGTACTCGTATGTGTATAGTCCACTTTATAGCCTTAGAGCCCGTGTTTCCCCAACAGACTTCTGCCTTCCCAAGAGGGTTTTTAATCACCTCAAATTTCTCTGTATACTCCTAAACGAATGCTATATGTGTATTTGCCTCTGAGACCTCCTTCCGGAAGGATGGGGCTTCCGCAGCGTCCCGGTTCCAAGCGGACCGGGTACGTTTTCCCAGTGTTATCCAATCTCACCCAGTGAGGTAGTGCTTTGACAACGGTGAGTGGAGCTACTTGTTCTGAGCCCCGGCCTACACCTAACAGGGGCACAGGCGGCTCGCACAGGGCACTGGAAGTGGCAGCACCCTAGGCGTTTTGATAGGGATCCCATATTCGTCGGTCACCGACGTGGCGTCGAGAGTGACCGACTGAAAGGGAATATCTCGGTTACGTATGGTAACCCTCATTCCCTGAGGGAGGGAACGGAGACGCCACGTCCCATCGCCATGGTTGCTGTACCGCCGCTGAGCTGCCGGGTCCCCGGCTCGGCTCCTCAGTGAAAAACTGGAATGCATTGCACCTGCTGCCTTCTTATACTCACGCAGTGATCAGCGGCAGCTGGATGCAATAATTGCATGCCAATGTGCATTGGCTCGTTTAGTTTACACTCGAAGTACAGTAGATTGGTCTATCGAAGCGATATTCCATATTCGTCGGTCACAGGCGTGGCGTCTCCGTTCCCTCCCTCAGGGAACGAGGGTTACCATACATAACCGAGACGATATTGCTTTATGTAAGCGTAAAAGGGAAGTCCAGCGGATACATGGAAAGTCATTTGACTGCAGACAAGGTTGTTCAATTTCCCAAAATGTAAACCGAGACACACACAACAAATGAACAAATTTGGCAGCACAACTCAAAGACACCCTGTGCTCTGTATCCCAGGCTCTGTGCCAGTTTCTTTCAACTGCAATTTCAACATTCAAAACACTACAGCACGTCCACTCTGCTGATAAACACACATTCGCTTGGCTTGCAGCTAAATGATTGGAGGCTTTTCTGGGTATTTGATTTGGCATGGGGCCGGAGTGCACAGGAGATTTCACCAAGCGGAGAGAGTAATGAGAGAACAACAATAAATATCTGTTCTACAGGCAAAAACATGCTGATATGACACTGAGAGGTTAGAGGAGATGATAAGAATTGTCACTACAGGCAATTAATGGCTGTTGTTAAAGTGGTTCATTGGTGAAATCAGAGGACCAAATTTAATAGCAGGGATGCTAGCATGACTTCTGCTAGATTAGTGGTGTGTGCCGGCCATTTCCCATTCTCTGCATGCTTTTTCACTGCTACTATCCCTGGTGAATCCACTTGGGGTCATCCAAGGTCTGCATAAAAGTATTAAGCCAGGTCTTTTGACATTAAACTGCTTCTATTAATCTCATGCCTCTCTAGGTTATAGTTTCAGGGGAGGAGAGGTGGCAGAGGACATGCTATTCCGGAAAACAACAGTAAAAACATACAGAACCCAGATGGTGTGCAAAAGTGGCTGTGACTCATCAGTCAATGTATTTCCGGGGTCAAGCCTGCCTTGACCTCTGTACTGCTGTTATGGTAAAAATAAATGGATAGATCAAAATGCTTCATAGATAGATGGGGAGGCACTATTGCAGAACATTTAGGAGAAAACAAGGTCTGAGCGGTCTCTGAAGTACTTCAAAGAGTAATTGCAAAGGAAATAAAGCATCCATTTATGATGTTTTTCACCAGCATAGCTGCGTGCACAAGAATAACACCATTTAAAATGCCTAGATGTCATGGATTCGCTCATATGAGATGCTATTTGAAATCCTAATGATAGTATTTTTGCATAATAATACGGTTTAAACATTGGTCATGAATATAAAAACACATTTTCGTCAAGGATGACTTGCGTGCATCTTTTCTCCACAGGAACTACAGAGGCTCAGTGCGCAAAGTGTGCCGGGAGTGGTTGGCTTATGAATATTAATTACATTCAGCAAAACAGATTTTCTGAATGACACTGGCAGGTGAGCGTTAGCACATTCTTTTAGCAAATTGCTAAATTAGCTGAGCAACAGAAGCTTTATATTTAAGTTGTTGTTCACCACAGTCAAGCACATTGAAATTAATTGAAAGAGTACGTTGTGAATACGATTATGTAAATCATCACATGAAAAGGTTTTATAATAACATCTGACAAAGGGACTACCAATGAAAACTAGCCTTCTGGCTAATTTGATGAATTCTGATTAATGTACATTGTCTCTTTTCTTTTCTTTTCTTTTTTTTTTTACATAAATAAATAAATAAACTATATATATTAGTGCTGACAAATGATTGATTGCAATTAATCACATCCAAAATAAAAGTTTTGGTTTACAGAATATATGTGTTTGTACTGTGCATATTTATTATGGATATATCAATATACACACATACAATTAATATATTTTAAATATTTATGTGTATATACATGTATTTATATCCTTATATTTTTATTCTGAAATTAATTAAACATTTATTTCATATGTTGTAATATTCATTTATTAATGTATTATGTAGTCTTAACAGAGTCATCTAAGCAGAGTCATCTTAAAATTGTTGTCCTTGATAACTATATTCAAGATAAACAGTTAAATAAACAGTATAATACATTATATATATATATATATATATATATATATATATATATATATATATATATATATATATATATAATGTAAATAAATATTATTTTATTTCATTTTATTTTATTTTATTTGAGAGACATACATTAATATAGGCATCAAAGCTGTGCATGTGAAGAAATTATAGGCCTTTCAAGGTGATCAAACAGGGCAACAGCTCTGACTTTGTTTTTAATTATAAATTTATTATTTACCTAATTTGTTGTCAGAATCAATATTAGATCTCTACTGAAGGTAGTGATTGGCTCTCAGGGATGCATGATAAATAAACCCTATTAAATTTTCAAATGGTGCTAGAGGGCAGTATGGTGTTAGGTTGTACTTACCACTGCAGCCATTTATTGCTGAATCAAGCATCTCTATCTCTCTTTCACTTGGGCTCGCTCTTTATTTTCTCTCCTTCCTTTACGCCTATAACACAGGAAGAAGTGTGCTTTCAAGCTTTTCCTTTTATGTTTTTGTGAACCTTTGAAGAAACTGTTCAAAATGATTCCAGTAAACAAACAAACAGAGGCACATGCAAAGGCTTAAAATGGCATAGAGACGTGTCCACAGCCAGTAGTCCAGTGGGGTTTTGCTACAGATTAAGTTGTTACGTGAATGATAATCATAAGTGCCTTTAAGAGAGGAAAAACACTAATATCTCAGAGTTATTTACTTTTTGGCAGTGTATCTGTTCTACTGTTTAATATCTTGGCAAATTAGTGTCAAACTAATGCAAATTTGTACTATCTTATTTGTACGTTTTATTCTGCTTATTAAAAATAAAATTCCATTTGGTTTTCGGCAGTGGTGCAGAAATTACATGCTTCACCTTCAAGTTGCATGAATGAGATCTCCACAGTAACCAATGATGGAGAAATGTCTGAGCAATAAAGTTTTCCTCTGGTTGACTGTGGTATCAGAGCAGCAGACAACGCAGGAATATGACACCACGCCTCAAACTAATTAGTAAGGGTACAGAGACACTAAGACCTTGCAGGCCACATTGTAGCTTTAACCACATCTTTGCTGATTCAGTCACTGCAGAAGCACTGGGATAATGGCGACTCCAGACACTGTGGAGGTGCATTGGACAGACTGCTGTCAGCAGATGCGTTGTCCTGACATATGTCATAACCACACGTGACTCCCCTTGACATTCCATGTTTGTAAGAACACTGTGTTCAGAAGGTGATTTCCTGCTGTCAATCAACCCTGGCAAAGGCGGCAGTGGGCCAAGCACTTCATCACCAGACAAACATCCACATGGACAATAAATACCCACTCAAGAGATGGATATCATGTATTTATGTAGTGAGTGAAGGGTTTCCTGATGTTTTAGATGTGGGATTTTTGGCACAGTTTAAAGACATTGTTCAGATTTCTATGCACAAAGTGTTCCTATTCCTGCTGCTTTTCCCATCGCTAGATGAAAAGCTCCTCAGCTCTTACATCCTATCAGCTTTGATTCTGAGAGTATCCCTGAGTTTGAAGCATCAGGTGAATATGGCAAATAAAATGGGTGAAGAGACTGATGTATGAAATAACACATATCTTCCCTGAATCCGTCTACACTTGAAGTGTCAAAGTTGAACATCATCTCAGAAAATTCACTTATTTGATTGCTATATAGGCCTATACAGTATATAATAAAGTGAATGTTCCGAGATGAGATGTACAGCTTTGACCCATCAAGTTTTGCAGCATACTGTAGCATTGTAAAATGCTTGAACATTCGGCTCATTCTAAAAGATTGCTAGTATATTACTTTTTATACAAATGTTCAATAGACAATGTAAAATGGATCAGCTTATATTTTAGACACAGTATTGATATTAGTCACATTCTCTATTTTTGGTACACCAATTAAAATAATTCCAAACAAAATAAAAACAAAATTGCCTGCTGCAAGCAACAAAATATGCATACACTTCCCTACTACAGCAGGTGACAAACAGTATTTGAAATTATTAGTACAGTATGTGCAAATTCACAGTATTCATAAAACATAAATCAAAATGACTGTACCCCATGATCCACTTCTTCTGAAGTGTTCATCTAATAGACACTTTACTATCCCATGAGGCCACAGAGAGGATTTGTGAATGGTAGTGACATAATGCAACTGAACCTGGTAGATCACATAACAATAACAACATGACAAATGTTCGTCTATATTATATTCATACATATTAATACTACATAAAATGTGCTTTTTTTCATGGAAACAAAGTACTTATTTAAAGGAAGAGGTGGAATTTTCATCTTGAATGAATTGATTCAGTGACTCATTCATAAAGACTGAACTGATTAAAGTAACAATTCATTCAATCAGAAAGATATTTGCCTCCTCCTACTTGCATAACTAATTTGCTAAAAAGTCCCCACAAATACCAAATAAATGTTATTTTAAAAGTTCAAGAATAAGAGGCTGTGTAGTGCATCGAAAACAGAAAAGGGCAATCAACAACAAAGGCATGGATCAGCACCACTGATATGATTGAGAGTGATTTAGTACAGTATTTAAGCGTCACAGCATGCCAATCAGCTTGATTTGGCCATAGTGGGACTGACCTAGGGATGGCCTGACTCAGATTTGACAGAACCCACATAGCCTTCACTGGCTGATATCACATCAATATTTAAACCTAACACTTTAGTGCAATTGGACCCATCAGTTGGGTATCGTCAGCTCCGGGAAAAACTCACACCCAAACAAGAACCAGTCCTTCTCCTGCAATCACTCCCACATTTATGTTGATCAATCTTTACACAATCAAACAACAGACTGATCAAACAACAGACAAACACACTGAACTCTGTGCTTTGTTCATGTTGTATGGCTGACTCAACTGTCATTTTCTATTTCATATTGTATTATCCTACCTTTCCCATATATCCCTTCCTGATGTCCTCCAGATGTAACTTTCACAGGAGCCACAGGAGACCGGCACAACATCTATTAATCAAAGTGTGGTATTTGAATCCAAGCATAGACCCAAATTTTTAACTGCTTTTGACATGAGGTTACAATGATCTTTACTCTGGCCTGTAGAGACGAGAACAGCTAATTTTCTCAAGAGCAAAATAGTTGATCTACAAATAATATTCCCTTGGAACAAATGACAAGCTATTATAAAATGCTAGAGCTGTGGATGATGTTTGCCATGTGCACCAGAGCATATTATCAACTTGCATTGCTCATCTATATCTGAAAGGGCAAAAATACTCCCAACCTCATTTCCAGCCCTTTGAACTTTATTTTCCAAACGAGGCAGTGTGCCATCAAATGAACCTGGCTATATTAAAGTCTGAGATACCACTTCCTGAGTATTCCAGATCCAGATTCATATTGTTGACTCAAAAAGACTTGAATATTTCAGCTGAAATGGCACATTATAATTCCACTCTTTCGGTTGTTTTTTACCCCTATATTCTTGAATTTATAGAGTCAAATCCTAATAAGTTCTTTGATAAGCCAAGTGCCATTGATTGCAGTGAGGTGCCGTTGACGTAGTTCTGAATGAGTGTTCTGGCATATTGCTCTGACCTCTCATTGCCTCACTGTCTCCCATTAATTGAGATGATGCTGTGGCAGATTTGCAAGGACTTACTGCACGATGAAGGAGCCCGGCATTAATTTTGCTCATGTGTTAACATAACATTAAATCCCACCGACTGCCACATGAATACTAACACCGTATGCAAATTGCAGAGAATAGCTTTTATCTCTTTTAGTCACAAAAAAAATGTATTTGTCTATTTGATGAAACATTTCATGTGAATGTATATCTTTTACATCATGATTTTAATGTGTCATGAACCTAAATTACATTACATTTTAACTTTACTTTTTACATTTATTAATATGCTGTACGTTAATATTCTTTTCTGTATATGTGTGTGTGTGTGTGTGTGTGTGTGTATACAGTATATATATATATATATATATATATATATATATATATACATTTAAAGCTGTGTACATTTATATTAGTGTATTTCAAACAAGAAAGAATTAAAAAATAATCACTAGTATATTTCTAAATTACCCTAGATTATTTAATGTTGTGAAAAATTATTATTCATTAACATAATTGTTTTTCCTCACCTTCCCAATAAGAATTTTTTTTTTTTTTTATAGAAAAATGTTTCAATCATTAAAAAAAAAAAGATACAAAATTATTACTCCATAGCAGATCCAATAAAAATGTTGGAGTATGCTGTGTAAAGGTCATTCTAAATCCATGCTATCTTGCCACTTTCAACAGCACTAGAGTCATAAACAAGCTCTGAATGTGAAATCCTCTCTATAAGGGTAACATATCTTTGTGAAAAACTGAACAAGGCTGGCTTTCTTTCATAAAAGTGCAGAAAACTCCCTGGTATGTATTAAGTACCTGCTGAGAATAGTCTTCCAGGGCATTATTTCAAGGGATGACCTTTGGGTTAAACAACATGGCATCATTAAAGTAAAGGACTTGTCAAAGGGCATTACACCCACTTCGGCCAGTCCTGATTTTTCCTGACTATCAAGACTCGGTCTGTTATTATTATGTGAAAACAACACTGCAAAATGTTTACCTTGGAACACCAAAGTAGAGAAAATTGTGATTGCATCGCTAACAGGAACTTGACAGAAGCGAAAGCTAAATTGCCTCCATCAAAAAAACAAAAAAAAAACCTTTTACCTAAACCTTAACCTGTTTTGTTTGATTCCGTTTTACAAGAGCAGCTTGTTATGGTACATTGTGTTCTGTGTTTTAGTATTATTTCACTTTATATTGAAACACAAATGTGTAATACAAATACCATGTGTGGCAATCTTCTGTCCGCTAGATGAATGAATGAGCTAAGGTTGTAGCTCATTAGTCATTCACAAACAACACAAGCACACACATTTCCAGAATGCCTCATCACACAATGCATTCCCCCCAACCAATCTCTCTCTTCTCTCGCTTTCCTTTCCTCTCGCCCTCATCTCCCCTCCCACTCTATGCTAGTGTGTTTGTAGCTCTCTCTCTTTCTACCCCTTGCACACACGCACTCTGTCAGTGGAGGAGATGGTTTCGAAACCTCCTTGTGCATGCCCATCTAAGAGGATTGTGTCCTTTTTCTGCTCGGACCACTTTTTTCCCTTGTTCTGAATCTGTAAGATTTTTCTTATCTGCTAATCAGGTTTCTGATATAGTGAGTGTTCCGCTGAAGAATAACTGAAGTTTTTCTTGCATGGCTGAAGCACCTGCCTATGACTTATATATTCGCTTTTTATATTGATGTGATCTGTGTGTCCTAGCACACATGGCACAGCTTAAGCCATTTATTTTTTGTCTACTGGAATTGTTTCATTTTGCCATACAAGGATCTTGCTGACAGCGTGGTAGGAATCCAGGAGTAAACTCTTAGGAGAAACCATGAGTTGGACTCATTATAAAAACTAAACGTCTGTTTGCTTGGAGCTACGCCATCTGAGGAATCCAATTAAGGTAATGCAATATTGTTTCTTCTTGTGTTTGACTTTTGAGGACACTTATCTAAATGCCTTAACTGTTATGATAAATAAGCATATTTCATTAATTTGAGGGTGTAGGGTCTAGTTTTAAATATTAAATATTTCGCTGATGCTTAAGCATTAGTCATTTGATAGTCAATTGAAATCAGCTGACTTTAAAGTGATTACATCAAGAAGTGGGAAAGTTAATCCATCTCTCAATATTTTTTTTCATTGATAGGTGTGTTGATTTAAATTTTAAAAAAATATTTATGAACCAGAGGTTAAAACATTGTTATAATATATATATATATATATATATATATATATATATATATTTATATATATATATATATATATATATATATATTTATATATATAATTCTTAGTTTTGAATTTAAGGCACAAAAAAAAAGGAAAAAAAAGTCTGACTTTAAACCATTGGTTAAAATACCATTTTATATTAATATCATTATTTGGTAACAATTTAGTACAGGGACCAATTCTGACTGTTAACTAATTGTTTAGCATGCCTATTATTAACATTTTGGTGTATATATATATATATATATATATATATATATATATATATATATATATTAGTACAGACAAAAAGTTTGGACACACCTTCTCATTCAAAGAGTTTTCTTTATTTTCATGACTATGAAAATTGTAGATTCCCACTGAAGGCATCAAAACTATGAATTAACACATGTGGAATTATATATGACATTATATACATAACAAAAAAAGTGTGAAACAACTGAAAATATGTCATATTCTAGGTTCTTCAAAGGAGCCACCTTTTGCTGTGATTACTGCTTTGCACACTCTTGGCATTCTCTTGATGAGCTTCAAGAGGTAGTCTCCTGAAATGGTCTTTCAACAGTCTTGAAGGAGTTCCCCGAGAGATGCTTAGCATTTGTTGGCCCTTTTGCCTTCAGTCTGCGGTCCAGCTCACCCCTAAACCATCTCGATTGGGTTCAGGTCCGGTGACTGTGGAGGCCAGGCCATCTGGCGCAGCACCCCATCACTCTCCTTCTTGGTCAAATAGCCCTTGATGCCTTCAGTGTGACTCTACAATTTTCATAGTCATGAAAAATAAAGAAAACTCTTTGAATGAGAAGGTGTGTCCAAACGTTTGGTCTGTACTGTATATATATATACAGTACAGACCAAAAGTAAAAATTTATATTTCAATAGTATAGTCATTACTTGTTGAGAAGAATTCAAAATTATGTATAATAGATTAAAATTAGATTATAAATAATTTTAACATAATTGCAAAATAAGTCTATAAGCAAAACAACTTACTGTTCAACAACTTTTTTAACCACTTTTGACCATTAATTCTTCTGTAGAGATGACCACTGTGCCAATGGAGCCCATAGTGGCAATGCTGGAGAAGGTTTCCAATGTCACTGAGCTTCCAGTAGAAGCTTCTACTGAAGACCTGGCTGCCACCTTCACCATCGGCACCATCCTGTCCTTAATGTGTCTGGTGGGAGTGTCTGGAAATATCTACACTCTCGTGGTCATGTGCCACTCCATGCGCTCGGCTGCCTCTATGTACATCTACATCATCAACTTGGCACTAGCTGATCTGCTTTACTTACTCACAATCCCATTTGTGGTGTGCACACATTTCCTGAAGGGCTGGTACTTTGGAGACGCTGGATGTCGGATCCTCATCAGCATGGACTTCCTTACAATGCATGCCAGCATTTTTACCCTGACTGTCATGAGCACAGAACGTTACTTTGCCGTCCTCAAGCCTCTGGATACAGTCAAACGATCTAAGAGCTACAGAAAAGCAATCGCCCTCTTGGTGTGGACAGCTTCGTTGATTCTCACCTTACCCATGATCATCAGCGTCCAGCTGATGACGGAAAGCTCCAAGCCAATGTGTCAACCCACCCTGAGCCCTCTCTCATATAAAATTTACATCTCCTGTCTCTTTGGCACCAGCATTGTGGCTCCAGGGGTGATAATCGGGTACCTGTACATATGCCTGGCACGAACCTACTGGATTTCCCAAACGGAGACGTTCAAGCAGACCAAGAAGCTCCCAAACCAGAAGGTGCTATATCTAATCTTCACTATCGTGCTTCTGTTCTGGGCCTGCTTCCTGCCTTTCTGGATCTGGCAGCTTCTAGGTCAGTTTCGGCCTGAACTGGATCTCTCCACCAAGGCCAAGCGTAACATTAACTATCTGACCACCTGTCTGACCTACAGCAACAGTTGCATTAATCCTTTCCTCTACACGCTGCTCACCAAGAACTACAAGGAGTACCTCCGCAAGAGACAGAGGACATGGACAGCTGGCAACTACCCCAACCGGCGGAACCGCTTTCAGCGTTCTTCCCGACGTTCCTTGTCCTCTAGCAGCCAGCAGTGCACGGAGAGCTTTGTCCTTGCGCATACATCTCGCACCAACAACAGCAGTTTTTGAGGTAGGTCGTTGACCTTGTCTTTTTGGCATCGTAACTGCATGCTGTTTTCCAGACGGCGATGTGACTGCATAAAACCAAATTTCCTCCAGTTTACCTTGATCTGCGCTCAGTCCAGCAGGTCTGTTTTGAATCAGCCAAGACCAGACTGCTTTAGTTTTGTGGACTTGGGTCTGATTTTCAGGAACACTGCAAAGTGCTACATCTGATATATGAGAACTTGTAATGCTTGACCAATCTTTTTCGCTTGCTAATGCACAGCTCTAGTGTTTAAATTATCACTACACATACAATACAAATAGACAGTTTAACTGGAGAGACATTCAGAATGTTATGCTTTGTATGAGTAACATTTTAAAGGTGAAATTTTAACACTTGGCGAGTCACCATTATATTTCATTGTGTGACAATCTTCCATTTATTCCAGGAAGTTATGTTTGCAAATGACAACAGATTAAAGTAGATCAGACATTTTCATTGAAAGATAAATCATTTTGAAACATTACTTTGATGTCATTATGTTTTCTAAAGGTTCATAGATAATTTGTCATATAGTGCAAATGCTCTTCTGGGTAAAATAGGCCAGATGATAATTAGGTACCTCTGATTGGATCGCAGGACCAAATTACTCTCCAATCAGCAGAACTGCTACCTACAGTAAATGTCTGCATTGTATGAATGACAGTGGACTAAAAGAATAAAGCTCTAATGAGCCTGGAATAAAAAAAAATTGTTAATATTATCAACAAAAAATTACTCACGGGGTCTTTCTGCAATAATTCTGTCAGGAATCACTCAGGAAAAAGGACAACAAACTCTCCCCAGATTAGAACTTGATCTAATCCTAAAATGTATTTTAATTTCCCATCAAATGACAAAATTAAAAACATAACGTGGAAAGGAGAGTGAAAAAAGAGCATACCAAAGCTCCTTCCTCATACTAAATTCATTAAGATTTTTCAGAGTGTGTGACTCATTCAGCTTTTCATTTAGTATCAGCTGAGTGTTTTAAAAAGATCTCCACTAAAAATACAACTGATAATGGAATTTTAACCTTGTAGATCAGGTTATCAGAGTCTTTTTGTATAATAAGTGCAAAATCTATAACCATTTATACTGAAGAGTTTCCAAATTGATGGAAAAATAAATAAATAACTAAAAATCACAGCATGTTTATGATTAATTTCATTTCAAAGTGCACTCTATAATTATTTAGACAGATATCTGAGCACCAGAAAACCTTAACCTTAACCCAGACTGTTATAAAAACAACATAGTTTCTGTTAAACATAAACATAGACTAAATAACCACAGTGAGAAACATTTTCTAAAAGGATTAAAATGCCATTGCACATATACTGCAGCCTGAGACTTATGATAACAATTATTTAGTTATTTTTCCAAGCAATGAAAATACAAAGCTTTCTAAAAACATAAATACTAAAATTACTTGGATTGATAGTTTGACAGTCTTCATTTCATGAAAGAAACCAAGAAAGAAACCAGTACACTGAATTGAATGCTGAACAAGAATGTATCAGTCTACTCAATCACTGTTGTGATTACAGTTCCAAATTCCCAAGTTTTTACAGTTAATTGAGTTTCCCTTTATTTTTTTCATCTCAATGTCACACTATGCTTCTACTGTCTGACTTCTGATCACTACTGAGAGAGGAAACCAGTCAGCAGAGCAATGAAAGAATTCTTCTGAGATCTTTGGCGGGCCACATGACGCATGTTTAGGAAGTGATGGACATTGCCAGAAGGAAGACCTGCATGTCCCTGCAGCTCTAAAAATAGCCTGTCCTCTACAACAGCCTCTGTACACAGTCCTGCAATGTCTCTATTTGGTTCAGACACTAAATCAACATTACACGTAATGATTTCTCTTCACCTGAGCTGTAAATATTGATTCACCACCATTGAGGGTGTGATTTCTATAATTAGGTGTATGTAGAAAATAATCCAATGTATGTTAAAATTATTTATGCATGATTAAATATATTTAATTTGATAGATTTTTAATAAATAATTTAAAAAAAAAGTACATTGAAAAAAAATTATGTAGAAACAATTTTCACTTGGAAATTTCTGGTAAATTTAACAATGAATTACAAAGAAGCTACAAATAACACATTGAATTAAACATGAAAATTTAACTTAAATTTAAAATGAAAACATATTCCAATAATCATGTTATTTACAATTGTGGAAAATAATAGTTTACAGTGTATGAATAAAAAGGAAACATGTATTTAAAAAAAATATTTTCATTTAATTATTTTTTAATTCATACACAATGCTTCCACGGCACTGTGTTAAACTACAAAAATGTAAAGGTCAAGATTTACATTTGCTGTTACAGATCTTTTTTTCTTTTTCTTTTTTGCATACTAAATTTAGCTACATGAATAGACAGGGACGGCAGCATGCATTTACCTGAATTTGCATCCATATGATCTCTTACTTAAGGCCTAGGAAATAACTGAACAAAAGTCACATTTGGCATTCAAATCAAAAGGAAGCGCAAAGACACCACAAAGTGTCCCTGACAAAGCCTAACTCACAAACTAAATTCACCTTAACATAGTTATTATAGTTGGGTTAAAGTTAACTGAAAGGACCATCCACCCACTCTTGATAATGGCACCGGTTTCAATCAGGGCGCCAATCTGTCACCGAGTTAGAGACCTTATTTGTCTAGACGGTGGGCTGTTTCATCTGGTTCTGATCCAATGAGGATCCAAATCAATACATCTCATATATTCCAGGACCTCTTCCAGACCATCTTGAGCCTAGCATGAGATACTCCTGGCAGAACAATTGCACGATGATAAACTGTTATGATCTTTGTAATCCAAAAGTAAGAATGGCACACATTTCCATCAAAACTCTCTAAATAAGAAAATCTCTCTGATTCTTTCCATCAAACTCTCTAAAAAATAACCCTGGCTTGGTACAGCAATCAAAGTTGGGCCTGCCTTATAAAAGCAGCAATCGTAGATAAATAGATTTAAAATTCACATTGATAAGAACACAGAATACTTCTATACACTAATAGTGAGAGAAAATCTGCGTAATTTGTTGCATTCTGGCTAAGAGAGCTTAATTGGTAGCTCACATTCAAGGGATGGGAGTAGGGTGTGCAAAACGTGCATTTGGATTTTCAGTAAATATGCTGAGCTTTTCTTACAGGGCTAGTGATAACAAATGAAGAGTTCTGTTCTGGGTGAGTGAAATACAAATGCAGTGGTTGCAAAAAGGTTTGAATGTTTAACTTTTATTTCGCCAGGTAAACTTGAGTGAGATTCTTATGCCATGCCCTGTAATGGGAAGAAAAAACAACGGAAACAGGTTAAGAAAATGAGAATCAGCAGGGTGTGTATCAAAATCTGCCATGACTACTAAAGGCATCTTCTAAAGTTTTGACAGTGCATAGTCAAATTTTGCCTCAGCTACAAATACATTATGCATTATACACACACTGCTGAGCTGCCTACATTATCTAATTAAAAACTGCTAGTGCAAACATTGCACTATGCATAGTATGACAGGAATCAGATAGATTTGCATTTGTTTGCAATATGCGAGGCTGTTTCATCATTTTGTATTCCGAGTCAATATGGTGTGGGTGTATATAGATGGTGGTAATGTACTGTAAATGAATCAAGAAACAGATTCACCGAAGACCTGTTAATGGCTGCAGCTTACTAACAGACTCAGGACAGCTGGCTGAGTTTATGAGACCCCGTTGCTCTTGTTTGCATGCTCGTAAATACCTTTCCAGTGATCCTGGTTACACATGTCAGGCATCTTATCTCGCGTACACTGTATGCCACTTGAGAAAAGTGACCAGCCATGAAACTATGTACTACATAAAAAACTGGCAGAAAACAGGTAGAAGAATTCCATATAATAATAATAATTTATTATAAATAATAATTTATGACTATTTAATCTAATTATAAATCAATAAATAAATATCACTATAATACTTAAAAAATACTTCATAAAAATATAAATTACATTTAATGTAACTAAAATTTAGATGATGATGATAATAATAATAATAATAATAATAATAATAATGTACTATAATTATAAATACTCATCTTTTGATAAAAGTGTCTGCGAAATAATAATAATAAATGTAACTACAGTAAAAATACAAAGCTAATATTTATTAATTTGTTCTTTCTCTGATTTCTTTGCTTATAGATTATATTGCAGGGAAATTCCAAAAAATAAATAAATGCTGGTATAATTAATAAAAATGCTGGTTTGTTTCAACTCAACGTAGGGTCAAATATGGACTAACCCAACTTTTGATTTAAAAATTGAATTATAAAATTTAACCCAACAGCTGGTTTAGATAAATTCAGCTTTGGTTGACAACATTCTAAACCGAGCTGCTCATTTATATCCCAGCTAGTGATCATAAATCACAGTGAAACACGCAGTGGATCAGATGTATTTTTGTAATTTCAACACATGCTTTGCGATTTGATAATCAAGCTAAACCATATTTCATTCTCTTTTTTCTCTCATTGTTAGAATTAATAAAAAAAAGTTACCGGCCAACTGGGTAGTTAGTGACTATTCCTACAAAATGCATTATTCCATATCACTGCGCTACTTTTCAATTGTTTTTGGAAGCTTGCATCTGGCATCTTGCGCATGACACTGCATTAAAAATGAAATATTAAAAAATATTTTTCAAATTGTGTTTCCCCCCATTCGTCTCCCCATTTCCCTGACTATGAAAAATCCATTGTTCTTCGTAAATTATGATCTGGGCCTCTGGGTAGGACACTGAGAGATCGATCACGATTTACAGGGCCGCGGATTCCTTCTGTCGCACCATTGATCCGAGTACTGTAAATGTGTCTGGGTTTCCCCTTGAAGAGGACACTGGTGAATGTGGCTCTCTCTGATATTAAAGGGTCACAGAACAGCAGAGTTCCATCACCCCACGTCACCTGGCAGGCTACTTCAGTATCTGTCTTCCGAGGTGACTGTGCTTCTACAAGGTCAGGCCATTGCAGATAGTTGACTCCGCCATCACTCACGCAGCACCTAGCTAGTTTTAATGCACACATCTGCACTAATGACTTTTATGAAGTAATCAGTGCAGCTCGGATCCCTTCAGTCTTTATCCTGTCAAACGGTACAGGAAACCCACATGCTGTGCCAAAATGACCCGCTTCTTCCCATAACCCTTTAGTCCTTCCTTTTGCAAATGCTGGAAAACGTTGTTATGCAACTTAAGAAAAATCTGAGACGTCTTATCTTTTCATCTATAAATGTGTCCCCATTTTAGATGAATCAAAACTATGAGTTTGTATTATTCTCTTGATAATTCTGAAATCCACTGGATCTTTGCAATCTTACACTGAGAAGCTTTAGTTCTAGTGCTTTGGCAATGTAAAACACAACTGTTGAATGATTGATGTTTGAATGGTACTTTCTTGCGCTTGTTTTTTTCCTGATGTTTTAAGATGATGAATGTTAAGTGAGACTCCAGGGTGTGCGATTACATTGTGTACAACTCTGTCTGAATCATAGTTTTTCCATTCATCAAACAAAAATATACAAACGGGAAAATGATTAAGGTTTCTAAAGCGCTTAAGCAAAAACGTCAACCATTTTTCTCAAAACTGAGCACTATTTACCTGACACAATTTTTTTATAATATTATATATTTTTAATTTTATTATATTTTAATATTTTTTTAAGTCATACATTGAATCAGAGAACAGAACCGTGCACAGTAAATCAAGTACTATAACAAGGCAGTGCATGTAAGTAAAAAGAATAAAAAAGGACAGCACATATTTCATACTTAGTGAAATTCCAGCGTAATATTTGACATTTTATTTTATTTAGCCCTTCAATGCCTTTGAAATTATGGCTACCCATAAAAATGTGTGCTGGAGTTTTTACTGCATGAGCTGATAATGGTAGTTATCATATAAAAAAGCATTTTGTCACACTGAGGTTTTGCACTTGGCCGCTTGGATAACTCTGGAATGTTCTTCAGAGCATAACTAAGCCTATGAGAGAGGAACATTACAACGGCAGGAGACCGATGAGAGGACAGGGATTGCAAAGATAAACAAATAAGGCATTAGAGGTCAGAGAGACCCATTAATAAAGGCCTTAACAATTAAGCATTATCTTTGCTGACATTGAGCAATAAGAATGGGAAACACATGCAGCATAACTATTAACCGTTAAAGACTTTAAATAAATATTCAACAATAGATATAGTGCTATTTTGAATTTATTATAACATCCCATTAGAATGTGCAGACCTGTGAATGATAAACAAACGTACCGGTACTAATTTCTTAAAATAATACTTGTTCTGTCTATCTGAATAAAAAAGACAATCTTTTGGTTGCAAAAGCTTACAATTGGTTATAAAAGTCAGGACTGATAGTAATTACAAGCAGATGTTTAAAAAATAATGAGCAGATGTGATTCACAAGATTTGAGCCTCAAAGTTCCTCAGTGTTGTCATGAATCGTGCCGTTTCCATGTATTCACAACATTAGTTTTGATGCTGGACAGCGATCCTACAGAAGAAGATAATCAACAATGTCCCCACCAGATCTATGCCTGGTGGTTAGAAAACTTAACACAAAGGCAAAAGAAAATTATATGATCTTCTGCTAGTTGAGAAAATACCATATGTTAGTTCCTTGGAGTTAAAGATTGAACTGGTTTCAAAATATTTACTTCTGAAGACCAGACAAACACAGTATAACATGATGACTATGTGCTTTTAAAAAAGGGGTAGCTACATTTGTATTCAATATTTGTTCAGTTTTAATTTCATTCTGGACAGTCTTTGTGAACAAATGCTCAACTGTATGTTATTCTTCGTAGCTAAGAATGAAAATGCTCTTGTTAGCACACCTCACTCCATGTACCTGTTTTAGTGTTAGACTCTTTTAAAAATATATGTGTGAGGTTGCTTTATTACATTCTTTAAGAATGATTTCCTATATTAGACTAAACTAGTGTTATTGACAGGGCAAAGTGTTCTTGCACACATTGCAAGGGTGTTTATACAAGAAGAAAAAATACACAGTGGATACAGTGGGGTCCAAAGGTCTGAGAGCACTAGTGAAATTGCTTTTATTTGCATTTTTGTTTTTAATTTAATTAAAAAATAATAATAATATGCAATCCCAGAGTGGTTGGAAAAGGAAAGAGGAATCTCTCTGCTGTTTCAGACTGCCTTTTTAGTGCATTGCTTGTTGATATGTAAAGCTTAATGTTTTGCTGCTTCTGGTGGAGGTGAAATATGCAAATAATTAACTGGCCAATTTTGTCTGATTTTGATGAGTGGTTTTCTATAAAGCAATGTCACAGTAACATATATTCTGAATACTGATCTTGATTATAATTTGCTTATTTTTCATTTTATTTTTTACTTTATATTTAATTTATTTACTTTTTTTTTTTTTACATCTTATGTAAGGGTTTTTTTATGTTTCCAAAAGCTGTCTGTGCTGTTTCCTAGCATACCATTTGCTTACTGCAATAGCCGAAGAGAATATTTTGTTAGCTAAGATGTGCGAGTTTCCCAATGCCTTGTGAAACACTCAATGAGGGACTGGATCACAGGGTCAACTGCACCACAGAGCATCAGTAATGAAACAGCAAAGCAGCTCAATCCCTCTATATAGTGCTTTCCACAGGTAACTCAAGTAAAATAAAGATGTAGAGCAGTGGGATGCATTTCTTACAGAATGTGAATCAAATACGGTAGCCAGGATGCACAAGGACACCATGTCCTGACCCTGTGTTTGTCTGTCTTGTCTTTTCTGCAAGTGCACGGACACATTCATTATGAAACAGATTACAATACAGCTGATGGCCCCTGGCCTTTCTGTGTTGCAATGTCCTTTTGCTCCCTTAAAGGAATAGTAAATGAATAAATGAAAATTCTGTCATAATTTATTAACCCACATGTTGTGTCTTTTCCAGACTTGTATGACTTTATTTCTTCTGTGGAGCATAGAAGATATTTTGAGATTTTATTATTATTATTATTATTATTATTATTATTATGTTTTTTGTTTGTTTTGTTTTTCATTTTATGTGGTAACCAAGATGATTTGGTCACTAATATTCTTCAAAATATGTTATTTATTAGATTTATGTATTTGGTAAAATGACTTGCATGCATTTGTGGTACACATTTGATTGGTTCTTGTTTTCCTTGTTCCAAAGACAAAAGAAAGTTAACAGAAACACCTGAGACAGCACCACAGCAAAACATATATAAAAGCATTTCATTATTTCTCCTTCTTCTTTCTTTCTTTCTTTCTTTCTTTCTTTCTTTCTTTCTTTCTTTCTTTCTTTCTTTCTTTCTTTCTTTTTTTAAAGTTACAATATTGCACTTGAGAACTTTAGCAAACTTTGTGACACTCCTGTTTCCCAAAAATGGAATGTGAAAATAGGTTTGACCTTAAAGGTGCTGCATGCGATTTTTAGTTTCCCGAATTCTGTCAGACTTAGCTTCAGACTTAGACCCCATCGCTTCAACCACATGCCCTTTCTCCGGGACATTCAAAAACATGAACATGCAATTGACAAAGCATACAGGTTTCCATACCTTTTATCACATCTTCTTCGCTTGGTTTCTTGTTAGGCTGTCAGCGAGACACATTGATTCCTCAGGACACCAATTTCTGTGGTACCTGTAAGGAAGTCGGAATATGTTATGAGTGGCATTCCAAAAAGTCACTTACAGCACAAATAAATGCACATACTGTATAACAGTCTCAAGAGGAAATAGTTGCTTCATGCTATTTCTTCACAGGCACTATTTCCCCTTGGCAACCTCTTAGGGCTCTCTGGAAGCCGAAAATATGGCTGATGGCTCCAGTAACACACATTAACACATCTATACACACACTTACTCCTCATAATTTTACCATAATCCTATCTCTGAGGCCCATGCTGTGAGTTTCTCTTTTCCCACAGATCAGAGAGTGGTAAAGCGGCAGGTTTCGGGGTTGTTTTGAATGGAGAGGAAGTCCTTGAAGGTGTTGCAGCTGAACTTTAGGGGGATCAGCGGGGTGGGCCAATAGTTAGAGTTATGTGGAGTGTCCGGGAGGAGCGGAAAGAGGAAAACTGTGAGCTGGGACAATGCCGCAGTCCAAGCCCAGGGCAGGGAACACAGGATGGGGCAGGGTGTCTCTTAGGAGAGTTATAGCTCCACAATGATTTCAGGTGCTGCAGGTTGAATGGTTTTGTTTTTGTAAGCGCTCTGAGAGGGAGGGCATTGCTGCAGAGGGTATTCAGGTGCTCATGGAACTTGGATGATAGCAAGAAATCACAGCTGATATATGGTCTTGATGCACGGTCCAAGAAAGACAAATAAAGTCTCTACAAGCAGCTCTTGTGAGCCTTCTGCCCTTGGAGAGTCAGTGGGGAAAGCCATTGTGTTCTCTTATCAACACATTGTCCTCTATAAAATGACTGTTGTTACAAAACAAATCACTGGTTTAATTGTCCAGGACTGCTCATTTGTGTTCGAAAAGAACATCAGTGCAGTCTATCTCAGCTGGTTGAGAATAAAAGGTTTTGCAGGTTAAATGGTTCATGTAATTATATTCCTATATTAAGACTTCCTATCTTTTTGGACCCCAAATGTGGAAATTGTAAGAGATTGGAGGCCTTCATGGTAAATTGTCTTGTGGGCAAATCATGGAACTGACGTATCTGTGCATTTGAGTGTGTGCCTGTGCGCCAGCCTTGAAATGGTAATGAGAAAAACGAATGCACTTTCACACTTTCATCTCTAAATAACAGCTGTATTCTTTCCAAGCCACATGGTCTCTAAACTGATAATCATAGTGCAATAGAGATTATTTGTTATGCAGAGGGATTGTGGTTTTCTGTGATATTGGAAATTGTGATTTGCATGATAAATCTAAAGGGCTAACCGTGTATAGAGAAGTCTGAACACTCAGTACACACTTGAACTCACTTCCTGTTAGATATCCCTTCAAAGATCCATGAGATATCAGACTGGCTTAGAATAATCACATCTTTAATACCTCCTCATATCTTCATTGATCAGTTGATATTTCACCGCACTTGTCATGCAAAAAAGATTTAAATATATTCAGGGCACCGATCAGGGGAAGTCGTGGCCTGGTGGTTAGAGAATCGGACTCCCAATCGAAGGGTTGTGGGTTCGAGTCCCGGGCCGGCAGGAATTGTGGGTGGGGGGAGTGCATGTACAGTTCTCTCTCCACCTTCAATACCACGACTTAGGTGCCCTTGAGCAAGGCATTGAACCCCCAACTGCTCCCCGGGCGCCGCAGCATAAATGGCTGCCCACTGCTCCGGGTGTGTGCTCACAGTGTGTGTGTGTGTTCACTGCTCTGTGTGTGTGCACTTCGGATGGGTTAAATGCAGAGCACAAATTCTGAGTATGGGTCACCATACTTGGCCGAATGTCACTTCACCTTCACCTTCACCTTCAGTAACCGTGTCCTCCCATGCAGTGTGTGACATGCTACACTTCACCTACTGGATGTAAATTATTTTACAATTATTTCTATATCATTATTAATATTATTTGAGATGATGTTGCAGATTTTATATTTTATTTAGTATATGACACCATGATCTGCACACAGAAGCAGTCTTCTTTTAGCTTTTTTATTTTACAGTAATCACAGTAAAATAAAATATAAAAGAAGACAGTGAGTGCAGATCATGGTTTCAAGACACTGATTTAGCAGCCGTTGATTCACAGGTTTTCACACTGCAAATAAGATTTGAAATATTTAGTGAGAGATGGCCAGTGATTGTCTTCAGTGTGTCCTTGCAGGGGAAAGTGACCTAGAGAGAGGTGTCAAGCAGCTTTATAAAAGGAATGTGGTTCTTGTGCCCTCTGGCTCAGATCATATTGCAGGCTTATGTTATGTTCCCTGGAGATATGCTCTTCAATTCACAGCTGGCTGTCTCCTCTGTGGTCAGACTCCTGAGGCATCCCAATAATCACTTACCCCTTAACAAAATACATCACAAAGCCACATAACACTTGCTATAATGATCACATCTGTACTAAATTTGCTTTACTGAAGATTCAATGTGAACTCTATTAGTTTAATATTCCGATATTCCACTGAGTTCTCTCAGTTACTAGGCCTATTAATTCATTTGCTTAAGCCTAATTTATTCAATTACATGCTTGCATGAGTTAAATGTGGATTTTGGAGGTGAGGGAAAACTCTAATGGAAAAATATCAAATGATAAAATGTGTTAAATTAATTATGCTGAAACTCAAATACATGTGAATACATAAAAGTGATATTGCTCTATTTAAATTATCTTTTTTTTTAAATTGAATATGAGGGATTGCTGTTCCATGTGTAAAAACGCCTTTTCACTGCCTGGTCTTAATTGTGACTGGATGCTGTTAAGAAATAGGGCATTTGACATTCTGTTCCTTAAAAAAAATAAAAATCACAAACTATTTTTAATATGATCATTAGTTCCATAATGATTCATTTAGAAATGGATGTGTATATTATTCAGAAATGATTGGTATGTAATGGGGGACATCTAGAAAACATCTAGATTTAGCTGGTTGACTAAGCTGCTTAAAAAATAACTTGGGTCATGTCTTTCCCAATGATTTGGGTAAAAGCCTAAAATGAATTGATGGCTCAGACTAAATGTCATACACTAGACAGCATGTAAGCTGTCCAAGAAGCAGGAATGTGTCATATTATGAAGTGCAGTATGTTAGATTGCTCAAGAAACTTGGCAGACATCCTAAATCCCATGAAAAATATAACTGAAGATTAACTCTAAACTGAAAACATGTAAATACAAAGGCAGGCAAAAACACTATATTATCTGCCACTGACTGAAAAAAAAAAGACCATGTGTGAGTATCAGTGGGTGCCTGGCAGATGCAAAGCTTATTAAAATCTGTTCACAAGAGTTGAAGGTTGAAATGGTGCCTGAATTTTCCGAATTGTATCTTCCCTGGATTCCTACGGAAGACGTCAGGCAGAAAATTCCTCCACTGAGTGAAACGAACTAAGTGGCATTAAATAACATCACTAGTCATATGCTTTTAGTCTTAGTTTACATTCTAATATGTACAAATGCATTTCTGACTTGCTTGGAAAAATAATGGCATGACAGTGGCCCTGTCCCAAATGGCACACTTGACATGCACTTGATGTCTTAAGATGGGCATGTGTGTTTGTCCTTGGAAACCAAGGCACTGTATGGTATCCTATTCGTCATTTAACATTTCAGAAGAGTGTTCATGGCTGCTGCCCTTGTAACTGCTATGTGCTCTTTATACAGACCTCAGTCAAGCATGCACTGATGTTGACAGCACATTGGGCTGCTATCTGACAGTTTTCTATCTGTTCATTTACTCACCCGCTATTCGTTTAAAAACTGTATGACCTTCTTTTATCTGCAGAACATAATATGAATAATGTTTCAGTGGTTTTTGTCCATATGTGACCCTGGATCCCAAAACCCCTCTTTAGTCGCTTGGGTATATTTGTAGCAATAGCCAACAATACATTGTAGGGGTCAAAATTATAAATTTTTCTTTTATCCCAAAAATCATTTGAATATTAAGTAAAGATCATGTTCCATGGAGATATTTTGTAAATTTTGTACCATAAATGTATCAAAACTTTTTGATTTAGTAAAATTCATTTGGGCAACCTTAGAGTCAATTTTCTCAATATTTATGTATTTATTGCACCCTCAGATTCCAGATTTTCAAATAGTTGTATCTCAGTCAAATATTGTCCTATCCTAACAAACCATACATCAATGTAAAGCTTATTTATTCAATGGCAACTATGACTGGTTTTGCAGTCCAGGGTCAAGTAAAATGAAAGTCAAGAGATGCAATGCTGTTTTGATTTCTTCCGTATCAGTATAAGATGAACTACAGGCACTTTTTATTATTATTGCAATCAGAAAGGACTCTCAGAAAATTTATTTACACTCGACTAATCACTGTTGATTTAAAAGTAATTCAAAAAGAATGTCTGTGAAGAGCTTCCATGTAAATCCTAATGAAGTAAAAATAAATGATTTGCAAGCAAAGTGTGCTGTCTACGGGAGTACAGAGATGCTTGTATGATTACACTAACAGAGACCTAGTTAAACGGGAATGATTGTGACACTGAGCTGTCTTTGGATGGTTTTGAAGCACCTCTACAACTGGACCATGACTCTTCAGTCACAAGGAAGTCTCAAGTAGGAGGTGTCTGACTGCATGTGAACAATCGATAGGCAAAGACAGTGATTGAGCATGAGAAAATGTGTACCACAGAACTATTGACTATATCTATCCGGCCTTTATTCTCTATTTGCAAAGAAAATTTCAGCAAGTTTATATGTCAGTGTCACGGCTTATGCTGCTGGAAGGAACACAGAGCCGAGGGATAAACGAAACAAGGATTTATTAAATAAAACAAACAAGGTAAGTCGTAAATAACAGGTGGCAAGAGGCAAGTGGCAAGTAACATGTGACAAGTTGACATTTAGACGAGTAGCCCCGACAAAACAGAACTGCAAGGACAAGGCTTAAGTAGAAGGGATAATTGGGGAAACACAGGTGGATGGCATGACTAAATTAACAGGGACATGGAACACATGGGGAAATGAAGAGACACACCTGGAAACTAATCAAACCAGACACGGAAGACAGAAACTGGGTCACAGGGGCAAAAACACACAAAATGAGTCCAGGTGTGTGACAGTACTCCCCCCTCCCGGTAGGTGCGTCCTCGCACCGTAGAAACAACAAAGGGAGGCGTGGGTGGGAACTTGGGAGGAGGTTCCGGTGGAGGACAGCCTCCCAGGAGGGGGCCAGCAGACAGGGACTACAGAGGAAGGAGCCAGGGAGGAGATGACGGAGGGAGGAGCCAGGGAGGAGACAGGAAGGATGTGAAGCAGGAGGTACCCAGCAGGACCCAGGCCACAGCCATAACGGCCCAAGGTGGGGCCGACGGTGGAAGGAGCCATGGAGGAGGAATGGTCACTGACTCCAGGGACTCGACCCACGGCAACGGAGCAAGTGGAGGAGGAGCCCGAGGCGGAGACGGAGAGCCAGGGTGACGGGGAGGAGCCGGAGGTCCTAGGCGGAACAGATGGCTCTGGTGACTGACGCGGCGATGTGGATCCGGAAGGCCACGGTGAGGCCAGAGTGACCGAGGACTGAGGTGTAGCCGAGGGGATGAAGGAGCCTGACGGAGCCGGAGGGACGGAGGGATGAGGCGAAGCCGGAGGAGTGGAGTCCCGAGGCATAGGATGGACGACGCCAGACCAAGGCGGAGCCGGAGGGACGAGGGAGCCAGGCAGAGCCTGCGGACTGCCGGGCCACGGCGGAGAGGAAGGAGCTAGGAGCCATGGTGGAGCCGACGGGTCAACGGGCCGAGGCGGAGTCCAGGCCTCAGAGGCTGGAGGCGGAGGTGAGGGAGACGCCGACCAAGGCGTCACTGGAGGATGGCGGTCCCGCTGAGCTCGCACCACAATGATGGTAGGCTGAGGGCGAGCAGAGGGGCAGCCAGACGACAGCGGAAGAGGCAGGAGTGGGTGGGAGGGTGGGAATTTTGGAGGAGCAGGCATTGGAGTAAGCTCTGGGGCTGGAGCCCTTCCTGGGCTTAACGGAGGATCAGGAGCCCGTCCTGGGCTTAACGGAGGATCAGGAGCCCGTCCTGGGCTTAACGGAGGATCAGGAGCCCGTCCTGGGCTTAACGGAAGATCAGGAGCCCTTCCTGGGCTTAACGGGGGTTCAGGAGCCCGTCCTGGGCTTAACGGGGGTTCAGGAGCCCGTCCTGGGCTTAACGGGGGTTCAGGAGCCCGTCCTGGGCTTAACGGGGGTTCAGGAGCCCGTCCTGGGCTTAACGGAAGATCAGGAGCCCGTCCTGGGCTTAACGGAAGATCAGGAGCCCTTCCTGGGCTTAACGGAAGATCAGGAGCCCGTCCTGGGCTTAACGGAGGATCAGGAGCCTGTCCTGGGCTTAACGGAGGATCAGGAGCCCGTCCTGGGCTTAAAGGAGGATCAGGAGCCCGTCCTGGGCTTAACGGGGGAACAGGAGCCCGTCCTGGGCTTAACGGGGAATCAGGAGCCCTTCCTGGGCTTAACAGAGGATCAGGAGCCCGTCCTGGGCTTAACGGAAGATCAGGAGCCCTTCCTGGGCTTAACGGGGGTTCAGGAGCCCGTCCTGGGCTTAACGGGGGTTCAGGAGCCCGTCCTGGGCTTAACGGGGGTTCAGGAGCCCGTCCTGGGCTTAACGGAAGATCAGGAGCCCTTCCTGGGCTTAACAGAGGATCTGGCATAGGTGAATTGGAACCCCCCTCATTTTGACCCATTTGGCGCTCCATATTTTGCTCCCTCGTGGTTGGCAGTGTCGCCGGCTCTCGCACCTGGTCTGACGGGATGCTCTCTGGCTCTCCGTCATCGGTGGGCTCGGGCTTATGCCTCGTACCGTGGGGAGATTGTAGGCTGGGCTCTGGGTCCAGAGTGGACCTGGCGAGATCCTCCATTGGGCCGACCGTGAGAGGGGACCCATTTCTCACCAGATTCCACTCTATAAATGCGGCGAAATCCTCCCGAGGACCATCTTCGGGCGACAACGCTCTGCACCTAGGGTTCAGGCTGGCGTGATAAAAGGTGCAGAGCGCGTGGTCCGGGTAGCTGGTGGCATTAGCTAGCCAGAGAAACCGTCTGGTATGGTCCTCGAGAGACAGTCCCTCCTGCTCCAGCAGGAGGAGGAGGTATTCGGGGCGATAGAGGGGATCCATGAAACACTACGGAAAGAAAAAAGACTGTGAAAAAAAATGGAAAAAAAACGGAGGGAAAACACGCAGTTTTTAACTTTTTCAGGTCGGGTCTTCTGTCACGGCTTATGCTGCTGGAAGGAACACGGAGCCGAGGGATAAACGAAACAAGGATTTATTAAATAAAACATAAACAAGGTAAGTCGTAAATAACAGGTGGCAAGAGGCAAGTGGCAAGTAACAGGTGACAAGTAGACAAGTTGACATTTAGACGAGTAGACCCGACAAAACAGAACTGCAAGGACAAGGCTTAAGTAGAAGGGATAATTGGGGAAACACAGGTGGATGGCATGACTAAATTAACAGGGACATGGAGCACATGGGGAAATGAAGAGACACACCTGGAAACTAATCAAACCAGACACGGAAGACAGAAACTGGGTCACAGGGGCAAAAACACACAAAATGAGTCCAGGTGTGTGACAGTCAGTGGTATACCTCCTTCGGAAGTCTGATGTTCAGAAGTCAAGTTGCATTCAGTTCCGTTCACAGGATGCTTTTATCATTTTATTATGGGTGATTTTAACAAGTGTTCTTTGGAGGGAATATTAAATTTCCAGCAATATATCGACTGTCCTATACACGCCATCCTAAAACACTTGATCTATGTTATGGGTCAATACAGGATGCATATAGATTTTTCCTAGAACCTCTATTGCAGGGATAGGCAACTCCGGTCCTGGAGGGCCACTATCCTGCAGAGTTTAGCTTCAGCCCTCATAAACACTCACCTGCCCGTATCTATCTAGTAATCCCAAAAACACTGATTGCCTTGTTCAGGTGTGTTTTATTAGGGTTGGAGCTAAACTCTGCAGGATAGTGGCCCTCCAGGACCGGAGTTGCCTATCCCTGCTCTATTGGTTGTGTGGACCATAATGCAGTCTCTTTGCAACCATGTTATAAATGTGTGTTGCAGAGAGCAAGACCATTCATCAGGTCATCTCAAACATGGAATAATGAGACATTTTACAGCTACAGGATTGCTTTGATCTCACTGAATTGGAAATGTTTAAATCTTCTTGTGGAGATGATGAGTTAGCTGATCTTATATTCACTTTTGTGAGACAGACAAATTAAGGATTTCAGACTGAAGTGCTTTGAGAGAATTATTAAAACTTGGATTGTAGCATATTCTAGTCAGTTGATTGATCCCCTAGGGTTTGCTTATAAGAGAAATAGGATTGTGGAGGATGCTACTCTGACACTCCTAAATTTTATATATAAACGTGGTACTGGTAAGAATCATGCTTGTTTATTATTTATAGATTTTGCATCCGTATTTAACACTATTCAACCATTTCTTTTAGCTGAACATCTGTTGTCTGAATTTGATGTTCCTAAGTGAAATAGTATATTTAAATTGAGAATACGCTCCGGAGCTTTATTCCTCAGTGGGTTGCTCCCAAGGTTGTATTCTTTCACCTCTTGTATTTACTTTATATACAGACAGGTGCAGAAGTCAATATCCAGGCAGACACATTATTACATTTTACCGATGATACAGTGGTGCTAAGCCTGTTAAAACAGAGCATGGTCCCATTACAAACTATTTTTTAGATTGGTGTGAGAGCTCTCAATTACAAATTAATGTTTCCAAGACTAAAGACATGATGACAGAATTTCAACTCTGTTGATATCCAATCTAAAGTACGTAGTTATTGCAGGTAAATAAGTCGAGAATGTCAATTCATGCAAGTATTTGGGTAGTTATTGATGATAAGCTAAAAAAAATTTTTTATATTTATTGAGGAAGCTTAAGACCTTTGATGTGTATAAATCTATTTTGATATTTTTTTTTTTTAGATCTTTTATTGAAACTGTTTTGACTTATCTGTGATATGTTGGTTTTACGGACTAAATGTTAAAAGTAGATCCCAGATGCAGAGCATTGTTAATTTGGGGTCAAAGATTACAGACTCTGTACAGTTGGGGGTATCTGCTTTGTGTAAGAAAAATATCCTTGACTATCTTAGATGATACATTTCATATTTTGTATTCAGATTTGAACTTCTCTGCTCAGGCAGACGATATTGAGTGCTCAAGTGAAGGACTGTTAGAGCTTTTTCTAGATCTTTTGCTTCAAATGCTGTCCTGATCGTAAACAATTATTTGAAACATAAATATAAATATGTACTATGAATTTTAATATAAGAAACATGGTGCACTGTTAATTTACATGTTTTGTTGTCGTATTTGTTGTGATGTTTTTATTGTTATTATTATTATTATTGTAGCAGTTGTCATGATGTTTGTGAGGTGATGCTATATAAATTGCCATGTGAAGGGACAAAATGAATATATTACTATACTGTATGACTACTTAAGTGCGATCACTCATTTTGAGAAATAATCAAGCTGTCCACTTTAAAATTGTAATGAAATCTGTACAGTGTACACATTTATTTTACTAACTTTTAATGTGTAGTTCAGTTGTTAAGAAGGTAATGGCTTGCACAAAAGAGACATCATTCACAGACTGAATTGATACTTTAGATGTTCCAGCTGAAAAAATAATTAACAAATTTAAAAGAATACTAGAACATAAAGGTCCACAGATGGTTTATCTTATCAAACCTTACTAAGAAATGGCTGTTGGACTGGCTGCTCTTCAGTTAGTCTTTTTCTTCACTGGTTCTGTGATGTTGCTCTTTCTGAGATGCTGAGATACTGCCTGTTATTTCCTGCATCCCTGGGTATTATTCAGAGCACCCGTGGTGTGAATAAATCGTTATGTTTGTGAGTATTATTCTGGGCTGGAAATATTTTAATGACACAGATGAAAGTTTATTTTTCCTCTTGAACTAATTAAGATTTTATTTTATATGGGTCAGATAGCAAACACATAATTGTGCCAAGCTGTGTGCCAGAAACCACTCATGACAGAGGTACCCTTCTATCCCTTATCTCCTATAAGCATTAAAAGCCCTGACCATTGAATAAATCACCTATGGCCTTCAAGATCACGTGTTCCAATTAGTACCCATCCTATCTCTGCACTTCTGAGACATTATGCCATGGACAAGTATTTTGGAGCAATGGCTATTTATGGTAAGCATTAGTTTAAAAGAACACCTAGAACATGACAACGTTATGACATTATTAATGTTTCTCCTAAAAGTGAACAGTGATTACACGTTGTTCTTCATGGCTACATGTGTGTGACATTGGAGTAAACAACTTGAGATTAGTTAGAAAAACATCTGCAAAGCTGCTTGGAGATTTAATTATTTCCACTTGTGATTCAGTCATAGATCCTGGACAAAATACAAACAGTATTTAATTATACTATTTGGTCTCTTCATGTGTTCTGAGTTTTCTCCAGGGTTTTTTTTTTCTGAACTTATTTTCCAATTGCTTTACTGAACCCTGACTTTGTTTTGCATGGTTCCCTATGTGGCATTATCCTGCTTATTGAAGGATGGCACGTAAGTAATGCAAGTGTGCCCCAGTGTTTCTAGTTTTGCTGCTCCAGTTAGGCAGAATCAGAACCAGAAATAATAAAAAATACGGGACCGTTGCTCAGCAGAGCTTGAGAGCTCAGCAGCTGAAACCTTGAATTTTGATGAGATTCAGGTAATTTATACTCAATGCGAGCACACACCTAACTATGACTCCTTAAAGTCCTTTAAGAAAGATAATAGCATATAAAATGACATAAGATTGTGGAATAAACTATGATGGGAACGTGAAGGGAACTGCATTTGACAATTATGTTATGTGATTTAACTATCAAGTCAATAGAAAGTACTATACTCCAGAGTGTTACACAGTTTTAGTGAAGAAAGGTTCATGCTGGGGTATTATTACAAGTGTTTTTGTAATCTAATAATGATGTAAGACAGTATAATTTGGGGTCAGAAAGATTTTTTAATGTTCATGAAAGAAGTCTTTTAAACTCTCCAATTATTTATTTGATTTAAACTATAGTAAAAACAGTCATGGTGTTAAATAACATTAACATTTAAAATAACTGATTTCTATTTTAAAAAATTTTTAAAACGCAATTTATTCATGTGATAAAACAGCTGAATTTTCAGTAGTCATTACACTAGTCTCCAGTGTCAAATGCACATGATCTTTCGGAAATCACTCTAATATGAAAAAAAACATAATCAAAAAACATTCCTTCTCATTATTATCAGTGTTGTAAACAGTTGTAATGCTTAATATTTGTGTGGAAACCATGAAGCGTTTTTGTTGTTGTTGTTGTTGTTGTTCAGGATTCTTATTTGCACTGAAAGTTTAAAAGAACAGCATTTATTTAAAATATAAATCTTTTTTGATCATTGATCCAAAGTGAATGTAAGGACATTTACAGTTTAATGTACTCTTGCTAAATAAAAGTATTCATTAAAAACGGTTCTAATTTTACAAAAAATAAATCATATTATATAAAAAATATATATTTGATGTTTTATATTATATTAAAATTATATTTAAATTATGTTGTTACAATTTTATGGAAAACTTTATAATTATAAAACTTTCGATTACTGGCTGGAAAAAAGTGTAGAATAACAGATATTTCTTATTGATTTTACAGATTTTACTTAAAGACTTTTGGATCCCACCATATACTTTGAGATTTATACCAGATTTTTTTCTTCCTTCTTCCTCAACAAAATAATATGCACAAATCACATAAATAGCAATTACCAGAGAAGGTAACTGCTTTTGGCTCAATTGTTTGCTAAGCCAAGCCAAAAACTGGCTTAGTGAGTCTAGACGCAGTCTGTCATGAGGTTCTGTTTAAATGAGGTTGGAAATGTAGTTGTTCTATAATTGAATAGTAATGCAAATGGATTACAGTAATTTATTTATCTTATCTTATCTTATCTTATCTTACTTTTTTATTACTTTACTTTACTTTTTTATTATTATTCCAAACATTTGAAATTCAGTTCTCATCAATAACCTTGCAAAGGTATACAGGATGTTTAGGCTATGTTCAGAGTAATAATAAACAGATGAAAACCAAAAAGGCACCCAGAACACATGTGGCGTCAATATTTCGGATGTTAAAGAGTATCCCTGTCAGCTGGTATTTTTCCTCAGACATGGACTCAGAGTAAATTGTCATTGACAAATATGCCATGTGCTTAGTTACTTGCGACCTGCCTTTCAGCTGCGGCAACCTACAGCAGCCTAATTGCCACGGCAGTCTCAGTGGAGCTTTGTGACTGACTCTCTGGATGCTATGATTAGTGTTTCTTCATACACATCTTTAATACATTAAATACAAGTCTGTAAAATATAATGTCCATCATATTAAAACCACAGCAGATAAATATCAGCTGCTGATTCTAATTACCTCTGCAAAATAAAAAGTCGTTTTATATAGCGTGAATTGAGGCGGGCTGGTTTTGAAAAATCTGCATGTTATTAAAAAGGTGTGCAATATCCTGGTGGTCCAGCACACAATGGAGTGTTTATTGCGTATACAGCATTTTTGTGTATAGGTGCATGCTAGTATCTTTCTGAGTGTATAGTATATATCTGCAATGTACAGCGCTACAGATGGATCTAATTGAGTGAATGAGTCACAAAGGGGAAGGAACAAGCATCAGACATTAGTGCCCCAGGTTCACCTGTTTGATGCATGATGCACAATATTGACCATCCATTTGAAATATAAAGAAGAACTTCCTCACCCTCCACATATCATCGGTACAGGACATATAGGGAAGTCTGAAAAACAAAAACACTTACAACCAAATTATTTTCAAGATTCATGAAATGCATCCCCCCCTCACCTTTTTAAACAACAAAGAGCTACTGTTTTCGTGCGTCACAACCATAACAACTAAGGAAATGGTAACTGGGGGAAAAAAAACTTCCTCTGATCTCAGCGAAAGAGACTTCACTGCAGGGTTTACTTAAACAGAGAACACTGTGGTACGGGTGTACACATATTCCCATTCACCTGCTGCTTTAGCTGCTGCTCGTATGAAACCATGCCATCATCAGTACTTCTGTTGAGACCCCCAATCCAGAGCTTTACTTTACCTATTCATGAACTTTTGTGGAAGTTTTTCCATGAAAAAAACAAAAAACAAAACAGCAACAACAACAAAAATAAAAATAAATTCTCTAGAGTGCCCTTGAAAAGCAATCCCCTTGTTTAAAAAAAAATATATATTGATAAAACATTATAGGAAATATTGTTGCATCCCTCCCCATCTGGGGTGTGTTTCCCTAAACCATAGTTGCTAACCTGTTTGCTGTATGGGAAATTGCATTGCAACCAACAAAGTTGCTAACTTACTTCATATTGTTTTTCTTTCTTTCTTTTCTTTTCTTTTTTTTTTACATAAAGGTGAAATAAGTTACAAGTGGATGCTACATTTCAAATTAAACAAAAGAAAATGCCGATTTAAAAACTATTTTAAACCAGGATATAAAATGTTACCTTAAAACGTTATAACAGATTATACCTGTAAATCCTATAGCTACTGTCACTAAACATATTGAGATTATAATTACTTACAAATCTCTCCCAATAGTTCTCAGTTGTGTTTTTTATTTATCAGTTTTAGCTAATATTGTTTCTAAATCAATACTTATATTCAGCAAGGACCCATTTAATTGATTAAAAGTGACCAGAAAAATTTCTAAAGTTGCAAAAGATTTATCATTTAAATAAACTTAAAAACTTTAAAACATAAATAAACTTTCTATTCATCAATGAAAGCAATGCAGCAGTTTTTAACATTGATAATGATACAAAATATTTATTGAACACCAAAATCAATATATTAGAATGATTTCTGAAGGGTCATGTGATCTAAAATAAAGAAAATCTTTTATTTTTATATATTTTTTTGCCATATAAATTAGAATATATTCCATCTGAACATAGGTATTTGAAACTTTTTCCATATAATATATTCAAACAGAAATACTTAATTTTTTTCACTACATTACTGTTTTTACTGTAAACATTTCAAAAACATTAAAACACCTCAGTGACACCAAACATTTAAAACGACATGTTTGCCTTCATCTAGTGCTTACTTAAAGTAATAGTTAGGTCCCCTTCTCTAAAACCCATCTGGAGCTACCCCATCCAATTTGAGCTCACTCATACCTCAATATATACATATCTCAAGCTGTCAGGGTAAAAGCCCTCTTGTGATATGTCATGCTTTCATGGTAGTTAGAAAAAAAATTGTGACTGAAACACAGTGTCACTAACCGAGATAATCCCACAGCGGTCTCAACACATAATCATACAGTGCTCTTCAACTCTGAAACCCAAAGACAGAGGAAAATGTAGAGGAGAAGTGTCCTGCGGTACACCAATAAGCACAGGGGTTGAAATCTGCTGGGATTAACTGAAATGAGAATGGGATGGAGGTGATGCTGGAAACCAGGTTTCGTGACATACATAAGTGAACACTGCACCCACATGCCATCTCTATATCAGGAGGATGTGTAACACATATCATAATACTCATAATAATTGCAGTAACTTTATTTATAAATCCTCTCGCACATAACACAAGGACTTGATTTAGAAATCCTCCTCGCATTATACACAGTCCCTCTCTGCTAACCTGCAAATGAAAGCACTCTGATGAGGAAGCTTGGCAATACGATTCAGTTGGCGTGCTGTAGGGGTGTACTAGCCAGGATTACTTTGCCCGGCACACGATAGATGGAACACAGCTGATAAGGAGAATGAGAGTGAGAGAGAGAATCATGGCACCTGTTGACATTCGATTGTTGCTTATGTGCTCACTGGCTGTTTGCCCTTCCCTCAGTTTCTAGCCTGTCTCTTTCTGTCTGCATCTCACTGATTTACGCAGCATTTCAGGTCATTCCACAGACCACATCACAATGTACCGCATTATGGCTTTCCACTGCCAGCCAAACGCTGTATCCCAACAGCTTGATCTAATCAGAAAAAAACAAAAGATTTACTAGTGTAATACATTAGTCCATCAATCAGATCACAAAAACAATACCTGTTTTTATGCATTTTTCCCTGTTTTTTTTCATAGATTCCAATTTGAATTGCCTCAAATTCTCAACAGTTAAATGAGAGATAAATCTAGCAGGCTTATCCTTCAGGCAAGAAGAGAGAAAACAGAAAACCTAGGTGACTAATACCACCGTTTGGAAAAATATCTCCCTAAAACAGATTTTCTTATATATATATATATATATATTATAATTATAAACATCCAGTGCTTTTCATTGTTGTTGAGAAATTAATCAATGTGGCAATAAACAGGTTTATATGGGGCTGATGTTGAAAAAGAAATAGAGCTCTTTGTGACCTATAAATATGTACAAATATGTACAAAGCACAGAGAGGAACAGGGAGGACAGATAAGAAATAAAGCCACAGAGCATTCTGGGTCATTTGAAAAGAAGATGAGTCAGACAATGGTAACAAAAGTTTTTCTGTTTTTAAACCCATTGCATGCAAAATGAAACCGCTTTTATTGGGCTACTGATATGATTCAATTCCAATGTGGAAATACATGATTTTAAACAGATTTTAAAAGTACTTTTCATTTCTTTATAACTTTTTTTGGATGATGAAAAAAAGTTCAAAGGCTCTTCAAACGCCTAAAGAGTGGGATCTATGATCTAAATCATAACAGGGATCTCTTATCTCCATAGATCCTTGAAATAAGGCCACTGGGCCAGAACGGAAATATATATTAAGTTGGGTCAAACATGCCTTATAAATAATTAGGCATACTAAGTAAAAAAAAACTTAGGGTATTGTGATGTATAAACAGTACGGAGTTACACAGGTCTTTAATTCTTTAAAGCTTGGAGTGAGTTTAGCAGAATTCATGTCAATTGCCACTGCTCCTAAAAATAATCACTGCATTAACCAAAGCCCAAGAACAGACGCAGAATGGTGTGTGAGCTATGCTCCTAGAATAAGAGAATGTCAAAAACTTTTTCCACATTTTCTTTCTGCATTGTATTTTCACTAGTGATTGGATTGACTTTGAATAGTGTGAAAGGACCATACAAAATGACAACTGACCTCAAGGAGTTCCATTTTGTCCAAGCAGAATGTACTCAGAATTCAGGACATCACTCATACAATGCTAGTATATGTGCTTACAGTCCAGATTATGCTTGGTGCCTGACTAAATCTAATTTATTGGATTTCCCGTTTTTTCTTTCACCCTGTGATGACATTTCTTCATTATTTCCTAGTAATCACAGTAAGGAGATTGTGGGCTGCTCTGCCTGGCTGCTCAGCCCCTGATCTTCTGGCCCTGATGCAAAGTCATTCTGTTCATAATGAGCACAAGCTTCATTTATTTTGGGCTCATTTCTAAAGACTGCTGGCATATAATGATGTTGTCTTCCTGTTCTTGCCTATTCCGGAGAACAGTCGCTTATTGCGCACACCAAGAGAAAAGTCTATTTTGGAAAATCTAAACAAGAACTAATGGAGAACAAGTCTGCTGTATGAATTTGCTCAGAAATATCCACAGAATGGTTAGTGTCAGATGTGCAATTTATTATAGGTTTTAAGAGCAAAACATTCAGAATTTTGGACCAGCAGTAATTTTAGTTGGTGGGACCTCAGAGATTTTTGGGAAGCCCGTTGCACAGCTAATGTAATTCAAACAGTTGGAAATCGATTGCAGTGTAAACAATCTGTGCGCTAATCTATGATCGGTAGGGCTGCGCGCAGCTGGTCTGTCCAGCAGATGTCACCTTGCTGGAATCCCACTGTGATAATTCCTCGGATGAGGACTTTGGTGACTCTCTCATTGCCCAGAGAAATAGCCTGAATAGCAACTGACAGCTGCACATACAGTATAGCCACAAACCTCTCTGATTAAGGGATAGTATCATTTACTTCACTAACTTGTTGTAATTAATGTGTAGCAACCATCTGCTGTGTTGTCGTTTTCTTTGTTTTTATTTAAGCAATAGAACATGCTTTCGAGACTTTGGAGTGCTGATGTTCATAGAGATGCCAATATCTCTGTGCATTATAGGCCTACTGCTTTTGCACTGCAACAGTTCCATAAAAATTTGGTTAATAATGAGGGCATTAAATTTCAGACACAATATTTCCACTTATTTTTTCTAGACTGATTCCGTGAATGAAAACACTTCCAAACTAAGCCGATGGAAAATCAGCTGTTATAAATATGAGCAACACACAATAGTGGGGTTCTTTTCTCAATTAATTAGTTGCTATATCCAGAATTGAAGACAAGAGTTAAACATTATGTAAACAGAGTACAGTAGTATGCCCAAATTAAGTATTCATAAAACAGTCATTTCTGGTGAGATTATGAAGTATGCATTTGATGGACACTGTACTATCCAAGGTCACTAAAAAGTAACTACTTCGAAATAGGTATGCCTTACCTACTCTGCGAGTATGCGATTTTGAATGTTTACAGTGTTTGAACAAATTGGTTGACTAAATGTTTAAATCACTCACGCATTAAGCCAATCACCTGTTTCTTACCTGAATTAATCTGTTTTAAATGAACCATTTCAATGAAAGATTCATTGACTCATTAATAAAGCTATTTACACATTTTGTTTCTAAATTAATCAATGTTTTTGACTGAATTGATTGGATGAATGACTTAAAAACAACCTGTCCTATACACTCGTATAGGTCGTTTGTCCAAATTCCTGAAATACGACTGTGGCGAGTGGGGCGGGGCCGAGGGACGTGGGAACAAGGAGGGAGGCCGGCAATGATTGGGAATTCAGTGACACCTGCGACCCACTGCCGGTCTCGAGTCCCACGTAGGAGATGGAAGGTTATAAAACTGGAGCGACGACAGTGAAGGACGAGAGAGGACCAGGCCTGGGCTTTTAATTGTGTTTTGATTTTTATTTGAGCGCACCAGTCGTCCGTGAGGGGCTGGTGCGCTGTTTTGTGTTTATTTTGTATTATTAAAATGTTGTTTGAGTGTCCGCCGGTTCCCGCCTCCTTCTTCCGGATGAATACGAAGGTTTTTATCATTACAACGACCCATCAGAGTGTATACTACAATTGTGCCCCTATTGGCAACAGGACGTTTTCATATTAATGTTTTGTACTCTTTTATTTGCGATATAATTTGGGTTTCGTGTAGCTCAGTTGGTAGAGTATTGCATTATTTTTACACTTGCTAGAGGGCACTTAACTTTAAAATGTAAATATAGGTTGTAATAAGGTGCTTGCACAAATTACCTAAATGGTCGTTTTTGGTTGGAGGCAGGCTCATTCAAAAAATAGACTTGTTGCCACCTATTGGTGTATCAGTGCTTCTTACAGAAAGTCACTCACTGTCTGTCTTTCTGTAGCAGTAACAGCAGCAGTTTTGGAACTTTACTCTGCAAAATCAAATTCGAACACTGGGACTAAGTGTTGCATAATGTGTATCAATGTGCAAATAATCTGAAATTTACATAATTGCTTGCTTTGCTTCAGTTCTAAAATCAATATTCCTGTATAGGTTCATGGCAAAAATGTAATAAAGTTGTTGAATGTTTTATATTATATTACTCAAATGACCTTCATGACTGAACACAGTCAAACCAAAAATTTCACTAGGTCATCAAACCTCTGAAGCAGCCGAATAGACCATTCTATTATTACTGTGTTATTTAAAGCACAGGCCTATATCTCACCTTCAGATAGCTTTAAGGGTTGTGGCAGATTTTGACCTGTCATGACAAGACACAAAATGCACCAGCTGCTGTGTGTGTCAGCACCTCCCTGGGCAATGGGACAAGCCTGCGGTCGCGACACGTAGGAGTTTGATTCCACACTATTCTCAGATTCATATGCAAACAAAGCCGTGGCACTGGACTGAATGTGGTAGGTTATGAATTGTGAGGGGACAATATGAACACCAAAGAAATGGAATATTATCTTAGTACTTATATTTTAGCACTACTTGGAGATTTTATTTAAATTTAGTTTTATTTTATTATAAGCTATGATATTTTTAAGAGAAAACCTACAAACTACAAATGTCATCTCAATGCCTCTGGAGAACAAAATAAATGCTTTGGAAGGAATAATTGATAAAAAACAGAAGATTTTCACTCTTGAGAAGTAAATCAGTTTAAAACAGTTTGCAGGAAACACCAGTATAGTGCCAGGTCTCTAAAAGCAAGAAACAAGTATAAAGTGAAACAAATAATACCTTTTTTCATTGTAGTGGAGGCCAGAATCTATAAACCACCCATTTTTATGGATCCCAACCTGTAGGCGGTACATTCTAGTAATCGAGCACTATACCGTAATAGGTAAAATAGGAAAATGAAAGCTAGATAAAGCTTCTTGAGTCTTGGCCTCCATGCACTTCTTAATCAGTTCCACACAGAGGGAAGAGTTTGCTCAGTCACATACTGTTCTCTTTCCCTTCTATTCAAAATCTGACCATATGGGAGAGCGGTCTGGGTTAGCACGAACTGACAGACGAAGAGTATGTTTATCTGCCAAATCAGCTCCACATACTTTAACTGGTTGTTTTGCTGCCATTACAGGGATAGATGACGGTCTGGGGCAAGACAGGAGCAAAGCAAGCCAAGAAGGCTGGTATTTTCCTCCTCCAAACAGAAGAGGGAGAGCAAAGGAGGAGTACAGCAGGGAACAGAAGAAAAGCAAGTCACTGCATGAGGAGTCATCTCCATCTCACCTGTTGATGCATTTTTCGATGACTCTTTTTTTTTTTTTAAGAGGGAAAAACCAATTCCCAGTTCATCGGTTTTCTCAAACTCTTGGCTATTATGACTGTGTACAGGGGATATTTTTGTATTATTATTATTTTTTTTTTTTTTGATCATCTGTCAAACTTCGTCACCAAGGACCAAATTTCGAGACAGGGCAATAACCAAGCCAAACCAAAACGTTCATCTCCTCTTTTCCAAGGAACTCACCTTGATGATAGTCGTTTCCTTCAAATAACTGCAATAGTAGTTATCTGAATCATTCCCGAACATAACTCTTGCAAATCTGTATCTCTCAAATTTATGAAAGAGTCTTGATCTATTTGATCTCATGGGCCACATTTCACATGAAGCTATTCTATTTGATTTGTCTTTGGTAATTTGGTTATCTTTTTTTTACAGTCATGGCCAAAAGTTTTGGCAGTGACACAAATTTTATGTTTTGCAAAATGTGTTGCTTAAGCTGTTGTGGTGTTCATTCACATTGCTTGTAGATTATGTCAATGCCAGTTACCTGTAGAAACAATATGAATGAACACCATAACAGCTTAAGTAGTCAGTTTAGCAAAACACAACATTTGTGTCACTGGTAATATTTTTGGCCACGACTGTAGGGTAATAAGTGGCAATGTAGCCATTGGAAGTCTCCCAGAGCACTGGAGGAAGGACTTCTGAGTACCCTTTTATTTTTCAGAATGCTGTATTCCATTTCCTGGGCCTGTCAAATGGATTGTCTCTGATCAGTGAGGATTCTTTCTCCTCCATCCTATTTCCTTGAGGTAGACAAGACTAGAGGGTTTACGTTGACCTCAGACTGACCTGAGAGCTGTTTCTTCAAACAACAGTGAAGAAGATGCTTGGCTTTGACTTTTAACGAGTTAGACATTTATACTGTACTTTCCATATTGACAAGTCAGTACCCATCCATATGGAAGGTCCGTACAGATACAGGATACACACATTGCAGAGTGGAACTGACCAACTTAGAAACTTCAACTTCGTGACTCCAAAGGAACAGATTAATTATCTTAATGCACAATGGTGAAATGGCTCTTATTTTTGTTGGACTCTGTATTTATTTTACACAAAAGATAAACAGGAAAGTACTGCCCAAAGTATGTATGTTGCTTTGGTTTGTTGAATCTGAGGAATGCCTATTTTGTTTTTGTACAGAGAGCTCATATATATACTTGGTGATACATTATAATAAGGGTCAATTTTTTGTCAATTTGCATTAGGGATGCATTAACTATCATAAACTAATGATAAACATAATGTATTTATTAATCTAGAAGAATGCTATTTTAATTATACAAAATATTGACATATAGTTGTCAATTCACTGCAACTTGTTAAAATTTAACATCCCACTATATTAATAAATGCTGTAAAAATACTGTTCATTGTTAGCTCATGATACCAATGCATTATCTAATGCTGACAGATCATTGTAAAGTGTTACCATGTACTTAACGTCCGTGTTGTATTTTATATTATTTTTTTTTATTTTTTTTATGGGCAGATTGCTTGTTGTAAATATAAAAGCTACATATTATTTAAATTTTTGCCTAAATCTGTGTTTATACAAAAGCTAACGGCAATCAAAGATCAGATGAAATAGTAAAACGTCTATTATATGAAATATATAGATAAAAGACAAAAACAAAGAAAAAAACATTTTTGCACATATTGCAAAGTGACACACACACACACAAATAAATCAGTAAATCAGAGGGAGATGCTTTCCAAAGAGCAAGTGAATTCATAGCTCCAAGGTTGCATTTTGTACATCAAGGGAGAATAAGTTGGTTCCAAATGACTAAAACAGTGCACATTTTTGACTGCTGTGTAAGAAATTAATTTATTTCTAATATAAAATTTGTAATGGACATGCTTTCGGGAAGATTATTTAGTGTTCAAAAACAAACAACCAGAGGCAATTGAGAATGCAAAGGATGAATGTAAAAAAATATATATTTTTGAAGAGGTTTGGATGATACAGATATTTCAACAATATGTTTTTTCTTTGTGTCTTTGTTTTGCTATTGTGATGTGGTGATACGGTTTTTCTACATTTCGCACTATTTAGTCTATGTGCAACTGCATAATTTCTCACTGTAGTTTATTTATAAGACCCAGTGATGCTTGCTGAGCAATGTACCTTACATGCACTCAATAAACATGTTCCGTAAACAGCAGCAGTACCTTATTATTACTCATTTTACATTAACTTATTATTATTATTTTTCTTAATTTTTGTAGTAAAAAAAGCTGTTTAAGGAAGGCAGTAATTGACTGTTAGGTCTTTGAACATACTGAAATATAATTCAGTCATGCTGGAACGGTAGTTTGCTGTCATTAAAGTACAAAAGATATCCATGCTTTTAAATGGCAGAGCCAAATTAAAAGCTTTTGTTTTGGAAATGTTATTGCTGCAGTGAACTTCAGATTTCAGAGGAGACTTAATGAGCCAGATGTTTCAGCAGATGTTGTCATCAGAATCATGGAGAGGTTTAATTTAAAAGCCAGCCAATGGACAGCACAATGGAAATATTGCTGTTTTATCCACTAATGTGATTTACAGTAATATTAGCAATATTAGTCATTTCATTAATTATTATGTTAGTAAGAAGAAACATTGAGTGCCAGTTTTCGTATTAAAGTCTCAGTTTTGCACAGATGATTCAAACTGAAAACCTTTTTGGCCAAAATCCATGTTAAAAACAACACAATTAATAATTTATTGACACTTTTTTATATCATATAGATTTTTCAAAGAAATCTATCACTCTTTTCATCTTTAAAAGATGAATAACAAATAAATAACACAGATTTATAACACAGAGCAATTATAAAAGCAATTATACGTGTATAATTCTAGAAATCTTATGTTTCCAGGGCTGTTAGATGTTTCCAGTTAAATTATTGACTATGCCCATTTGATTTTCTAATTCTGATGTAAGTATGTAGTCATATAATTTTCTTAGAAGAAAAAATCATTGTGGTAAGTAGTATAAACTCTGTGGAACCTGTGTGGAAGCTTTACATTTGAAATCTGAAGCTATCGTTTTCCAATTATGATAAGGTTAAGTCACCTGTGAAATCAAGACTGTTGGAAGACCATTTCAGGTGACTACCTCTTGTAGCTCATCAAGAGAATTCCAAGAGTGTGCAAAGCAGTAATCAAAGTAAAAGGTGGCTACTTTGAAGAACCTAGAATATGACATATTTTTTGTTATGTATATAATTCCATATATAATTCCACATGTGTTAATTCATAGTTTTGATGCCTTCAGTGTGAATCTACAATTTTCATAGTCATGAAAATAAAGAAAACTCTTTGAATGAGAAGGTGTGTCCAAACTTTTGGTCTGTACTGTATATTAACCAATTATGCATGCAGTAATTGACACAATTGTTTTGCTTGGGATTCCTATAAAACCCCTTCTTTGTTCCTTTCCTCCTTTCCTGAAATGCTCATTAACACCTACACACTGTTGCCGACATATATTTGTCATATACATATACATTCAAATGTGCACACATATGCATGTGCATACACTGTATATAGTTACATATCAGTGTTATTTTAGTAAAACTGACAATACAGTACTATTATAATTCTTATCAATACTTTTAAAGTCATGTTTATATGTATATTTTTTATTTAAACTTCTTCAGTTCATATTTCTTTCAGTTCAGGTTAGTTTTAGTTAATTAGGTGGATGCTGCACACTGGGGGTGGATGAGGTGATACCCCCTGACAATGTAAAGCGCTTTGAGTGCTTAGAAAAGCGCTAATAAATGTAAGGAATTATTATTAATATTATTATTTTAGTACATCAGGTTTAACTAAATGATCATGGGAAAATGCAGTAAAACATTCAAAATAAAAGATTCTGCCATGTACTCACGCATCCCCATCATGAATGATGCTTACTGCATATGAGATATAGCTCTACCCATGTCCAGGGCTTGCTAACAACACAACATGCTGCTGTAGTAAAACAAAGTGTTCTACCAGGTGCGCATTCCTTTTCTGTCTGTTGTCAGATCACTTAGCAGAGACTAGATGCTTTAGCACTCTCCAAGGACGTATGGTAAATGAGCTCATTATTATAAGTTATTGTATGACTTCAATAAGAATAAAGTAAGAGAAATGAAACTGTCTGGCTAACACACTATAACACAGCATGGCTCTTAACTCAGATTTATCATACTAGTGTTCAGTTTCACAGTGGCAGATCTCAGAAATCTGAATGAAGCTAAACTACATAAGAGGTCCACTTACAACTTATTTCACAAAGTAAAACATATGCAAAAAAAATTTCCCTAAAAAGTACAATATCTTTTGCATACACACAGTGTAATATGATGCAAATATTAAACCATGTGCAATGCCCACCAAACCATGTCGATATTTAATATATATTTTTTTTTTTAAATGAAGGAACAGAGCAATGCGCAATGTCCTATCTACTAAAATTCCTATCTACAGCCATGTACAGTGGAATGTTTTGCTTTAAAATATTTGCTAGTTCAATGTTTTGTTATATAACACAATGACATTCATACATTTTAAGTGTGTCCTATGTGTCCAAATACGCTTTTTATTGTATAAAAAATGGCATTTTGCTAACATAGTCTGTCTTTCTCAATCCAATTACTTTTTATACTGGAATTATCATTCTCACTTTATCTGAATGGTATTGAATAGCAATGTACACTTAATCTTTAAATTCTAAGGATTTTTGTGAGCGTGTGTGTGTCCATTGCACTGGATTCTTTAATTAATCTAAGCTAACAAAAACAGGCTATTCGGTTTCATCCACCTTAAACGTCTTTTACTCTTAGAAGAGTGATTACTCATTTCAATTTCAGATGAGCCGAAAAACAACATTATTTTTATCTCACAACTTAGAGCTGGCTGTAGCATTATACCCCAGATTTATGGGAAAAAATAGCAAGAGAATAACAACTCTTCACATTAAGTTTTAGAATGTAGCAGATTAAGCTGAAAGAAAAGAAAGGTCTTTTCATGGAAAAAAAATCAGCACTCAAAATTTAATTTTCTGTTTACAAGGATCTTAATCACTATACTAAACTGTGCCTATAGAATAGCTTTATTGATGTAAATTCAATATAGAATATAAACTCTTTACTTTTATGACACTTTCAATTTTGCCACTTCCACCTTTAATCCTCTAAATCCTGTAAAATACTACACACTCACACACACACACACACACACACACACACACACACACACACAAATAGGTCAACCCATTGTCAACTTTAAGGTCCAGCTGTAATGTGTTCATTTGTATTCAGTTTATGTAATGTGTTATTTCAAAGGTCTATACCAATACACAATTTAAGATCATGCACACAAATCTCTTTTCAGATATAGTTGGCCATATTTGATTTATTAAAAATATTAATTTGAAATTATAAAACCTATTTCTGTATGTATGCATGTATGTATAAACACAAATATATTTAATGACAGGCTATTCAATTTTGGGAAAATACACACCAGATGTGTTACATTGTTCAGGTGTTGTGTTTCAAGAAATTTACCAATTATTATTTTTTTTTTTTTGGTCCTTGAAATGCTCTGTGTGTCATTTCTTACGCATCTCATTCCACATCTTCAATGCTAATCAAAAAGTAATTTTAAACCAAGTAACGGAGGCTTGCCATTAGCTCCTTTTACATACAGACTTTACAGGAAAATTACCGGTAAATTGCTGTAAAAAGATCATGTGCAAAAAGGGCGTTTTTAAAAATACCAGTAAATTTGTTCCAGCAATTTACCAGTATGAGAAGTTGTTTATTACTTTTTGCATTTTATATACCACTGTCAAATATATTATCTTAAATTATTTATTTTATGTAGGTAAAGTGGATGGTTAGTAACTGTATATGTTTGGAACTGCATGTGTGGGGGTGGATTACAAAGTGCCAGCTTCAATCACCATTATGGATAAATAATGAAATTGTAAGAGACTGATTGAATGATTGATGCGCTTGTGAGCCGACAAAATCACTGAAATGAAGTGTGACCAGATGACCTCATCTAGTTAATGAATACTGAGCATCGTAACCACAGTCTTCCCCAAGGGTGTCACCTTTCCTCTTTCCTTGAAGCTGAATTTAAAACATCCTGCTGATGGGGTCACATTATTAGGTACAACTGATGAACATCAGCACTGACACTGCAATTAATTAATAGATCATATTAGATGTGAAATTACTAATTAAACTGCTGTATTTACGTGAAACATAGATGCTCTCAGGTGATGACATTTACTGAAAACAACTGTTAACATAATAAAAAGAGAGAGTAGATATAGTACCTAAAGAAGATTTCACAAATACACTTAGTGTGGAATGCTCTTACCATTCTGGAAAAACCCATTAGAGTCAGTGTCCTTCACCAGACGGCTGACTTTAAATGAATAAATTAATGAAATCACTACTGCTCATTGCATTACTTGTCTCAAATGTTGCCAGAAGAATGTCACTTCAAATCACTTAGCTGTGCGGTGCACCTTATGAGCCGGGGATGTTGTAACCATTTACAACATTTCACAAATAAAATAATTAATACAGGCAAAACAAAATTAAATACATAAATACATTTGGTTCAATATGAGGAATGGTTGGTGTAACAATTGGTTAAATATTTGCATGAACATAATTTTATTAGAAAAATGCATTTAATGTTCCCTGTTCAAAAAAGCTTTCCCAGGCACTTTCTGTAGACTGATAAAAGTGTTTCAGAAGCTGCAGACATCTGCAGGGTTTTCATGAGTTCTGTTCAAAACTAATTTTATTGTTATATTTAAATATGTGAAAAGCATCAGTATGTGGTCACTTTATGAATAAAATTTTTCAGTTTTTGACCTAAAAAATAAGAACAAAAAAAATCTACAGTAAAATTCACAAGCACTATTTGTCTTATATTACTATCCTAATATGCAACTCAAACGATGAATAAAGGACAGTGACAGATAATGTTCTCTGTTTCATTGAAGCTGGACTGTGAAGAGGACAAAGGTAGGTCCCTGCCAGGCTACAAAAACAGCCAAGAACAAGACAGACATATTCAAGTCAGCTCATGCTGGTTCTCTATGTGAGAAACTCCTGCCAGGACTCAGATTAATTCACTATAAAAAAAATATATTTCTCACACACTTTGCCCTAAAAGTGAGACTAAATGTATGACGGGAGACCAAAGCACATGTGGGTGGGTGGTCATTTTTGAGAGCTGCAATAGTGAAGAACAGGTATTGTATAATAGATTTACTTGATGATAGGCACATCTGTATCTGATCAGCTAGAGCCGCCTTATAATTCATGGAAAATTCAGAACATTTGAAAGAACCTGCAAGCGATAGTGAAAAGAAAATCACAGCCAGCTTATTTTTTATTTTTATTTCCATTTTTGATGGCTGCCTGCTTTACTTGAGTATTTTACCTGTTTGCCAGCTCAGTAGGCTTAAAGAAAGAGAGAGCGAAAGTCTTGTCTGGTAATTTACTCTTTAAAAATACATGACAGAGCCATATAAAGCCTAAGGGAGTTTATATTAAAAGAGCAAAGAGATGTATTATTTTCAGATGACTGGTGGACTGCCTGGATGTGTCTCATGTTGTTTTATTAGCATAATGAATAATGAGACAGGCAGCAGAGCAAATCAGTAATATGAAACAAACAATCTCATATGAAAGGATTTTACACATTTTCTCTGGCCTAAAGATTAAAATGAGAACTGGGCAGCACAGAAGGTAACACAGCTCCTAACACATTCCGTATTAATGAATTTGGTGTAAATGCTGATGCATCTTCATGCTGATACATGTGTGAGCGTGGCATGGAATGCACAGAGTTCATCTTATGGGATCAAACGTTTTCTCTGAAGTAATCACATGAAAGTGTGAAGTTTACTTTGTATTCAAAGAAGTTCACCTCGGATCACTTCAGTCCACTGGATATATTTCCACTTTGTGCTTTCTTTTGAACACCCTTAAACGGATAAGGCTATGCTCACAATCAAGACCCATGGTAGATCATAACTGCATTTTAAAGTTTAATAGAGCTAGGCACAGACTTTTCTGTATTTATTTTCTTTCTCTCACCACATAATTGCACACAGAAATAGTGAATTAATGTGTGTTTATGCACCTCACAACAAAAGCTGATGCTTTTAGGCCAAAATAATGCTGGAAAAACTGAAAAATTATTCTTAAATCCAACAAAATGACCTTCTTGCTAAAAAGCTAAAAGTGGAGGGCAGTGCTTTCAAGGCAATCAGGAACATAGAAGAACAACTTAATGCTATAGTTTTGCCCAGACTTAAAAAATAAAGCCTTCGTTCCTGAAAATTCTCTCATTCTCTCGTGTTGACAAATGGCTCTATTGCATGTTGAGGCCATACACTTTGATGCAATGTGTAACAGTGCTCTATGAGTCAGAATAAACCCACAGTAATCGATCCTCAAGTACTTACATGGGAAAGCACATAGATCACTTTTGGGACTTACAGGGTTCACAATGTGGGGTTAACCTTGGCTGCTGCACCGAATGGTATGAAAAGGCAGGGTCGCATATATGGCCTCTGTGCCTACAAAGAAATGGGATTAACTCCAAAAGAAATAGCATTTTCGAGAGAGAGGGAGAGAGAGAGAAAGCAAACAGAAAATTAAATAGTCCCTTGTATATGGCATTTATGTGCTAAGTACTTGTGACTATTAACGAGAAGACCCTTTACACTTGTCATTAAAATGTGTTTTACATCCAAACAGTATATTCTTTAGATGAATTGCATTTACACATTGCATTAAATGTGTCTCCAGGTCTTGCACTTCACTATTGAAAATGGCCCTTACATGTTACATCAGAGACATTTTCCATAATAATTGTGAATTTGAAAAACACTGGAGGAAAATTTGAGATATTTTCCATCATTTTGACATTTGAGTTAAAAATAAAACACTGCATATGGTCTATTGCGTTCATCCTTCTTTGGATTCTCACATTAAAGGATGCTGTGCAACTTTTATTAGACTAAAAGAGCTTTTGCACAAGTTCTTGTGATTATCAGAGTTACAACGTTAAGCAATACACCATTTTACTGGGATAAAAAAGTAGAGCATGACAGAATATCTGCAACTTGGTCTGTCTTATTATAGACCTACTTATGTAGATATATGCAGTTAATACATTGGCATTTGCCATTACCTTCAAATGCAGTCTAAATCCATGACCACCTCTGAATGTGATTTCAGGGATCTGCTCACAAACAGGATGCATGTGGATGTTGTACAGTATGTACAGCTGACATTTAATGTGGTCAACTGCTAATATGATCACACACATTAATGTAAGGTGAAAAAAGAGTCATAGTCATTGTTTCCTCGGTGTACATTTTTCATCTTAAAGATTAATAAATATCAAATGAGTGCATCTTCATGAGAAAACATAATCTAAATGTTCCTGTACAGATGCCCGATTTCATTCAAAATTCAGATTATGTTACTGTCAGCTTTCAAATGTCAATAGAAACTTGTATTTTTACCTCAGAGTCTCAGGGGGAAGCATCCCAAGAGACATGACTTGGAAAGAAGATTCGAATTTCCTGCACTTTTGCTCTTAGACCAAATTCTCTGTGGAACTTTTAATTGGTATGGGTTTCATGATAGAGTGCCACCGCAGACATCCTGAAGTATTGCTTGGGTACAAACAGTCTATCAGTGGCCAGCACATCTGAACTCTGGCAGAGCTCTATAAAACAACTTGAAGTGAAAGATATAGTGACTGGAAAAAAATAGATCTCTGAGCTTGAAATTTGGAGCTTAGTGGTTGGTTTTCTTACAGTAATTGAAGGCCTGTGAGTGTTCATTGTGACATCTTAGAAGACAGGTATTTCCTATTTCCTTTTGTACTGGCAGTGGGATGGCTAGCTCAAGAGTTCATGCACCATACAGCAATAAGCCTAATAATGGTACCAATGTATCCAAACTAAGAAAGAGATAAAAGCAAAAAGCGACATGATGAAACCCGTATCCATGCTAATAAACACATCAACACTGACCGCAACCATACTGGCCATGGCTGCTTGAACAGCGTGCGTGCTCTCCAATTTGAGATTGTGAACAATGTTGAGGAGGCATTCATGCACCAGTCAACAGTTTGATTGACGTACGACTCAGCCTATCGACTAACGCTTTTATTGCACTCCTCTGAACTATTGGACATAAGTTAACAGTACGCCTATGGACGTATCCGTGTATTTATTAGACAGGGTCGAATGAAAAAGCGGGACAGATGCTCAATTTGCATGAGGTGGGACAAAGGGTAAAATTGCTGTACAGTACAATGTAAAGCGGGACAGGTGGTCACTCTATAATAGCGCCAGTTATTCAGCCAATAAAGTGTAGGCCTATGTATTTCAAAATTGTATCTAGTACTATATAAATTACAAAGGTTTAATCGGCATCTTTATTTCAAACGACCCGACCGACCTGATTTCCAGTCGTTTTTTCTTTTGGAAAGCAAAAACATAGTAGTTTTGCTTTCTCAAAGGAACAGAAAAGGAGCAGAGGCCGGAGGCCTAGATTGAGCAGCAGCCGGCTTGAATGAGCAGAGCTGGGCGACTTGAGAATGGTGCGGCAGGCGGATTCTACGAAGGATCGTACCTTGGTCTTGCTGCAACCACATGTGACGACCCCTGGCTGGACACTGCTTCATCCACGGTGAAAGCCAATTTGGCAATCCACAGTGCAAAGTTGATGTATTTCCTCAGCAACCAGCACGGATCAGCTCCAGGCATGATGAAGTGGATATTGTCCTCTTTTGAAAGGCCAAACAAAGTAGTTTTGCTTTCACAGTGAAACACACAGTGTCTACACGACATGGCAGCAGCGGCAACAACAATACTACAACGAGAATAAAAGGTACGCCTTCTTTCTTTGCGTGAACATCTGTGTGTATTATGCAAATCTTCACACATACTGACATAGATATGTGGGGGCATGTTAGAACGAGAAGTTTTTTGGGGGGCGTGGATGAGTGTTAACTTTGATATAGAATATCTCTTTGGATTTGAAACTTTAGTCTTTGCAACATCAAAGATCTTCTTTATTCACCAAGAGCTTGTAATACTCCAAAAAGAAAGGTAAGTTTGAAATAGCATCATATAACCCCTTTAATACATACTGAAATCAATGCACTTTCCACGACATTCTAATTTATTGAGATGTAGCTGTATAAGTGGTAGGCTATTTTAGAATGGAAGGTTTAAAAGATGAAAAAGAAGAATTAGGGAGATCAATAAATTCTGAATATTATTTCTATTGTGTAAATTGTATGAAATCATGTTATCAATAAAAAAGTAACTGTAGTCTGATTCAGAGTATTTTAAAATGTAATCACAAGTACTTAATTTGATTAATACATACTACATATAATCAATTACTACCCAACTCTATCATGCTACGCACCAAACAAATACTAAAATGCAATTCATATTTATCAGTTTGTAAAGAAAAAGGAAATAATTTGATAATGAAGTGTGTAGTTGACACACCACTAGCATTACCAAAGGAACTTCAAAAAAAAGACTGTTTTGTAGGGCTGTGAATCTTTGGGTAGGCACTATGCAGTGATTCGATTCGATTCACGATTCATAGGTTTTCGATTCGATTCAAGAATGATTTTTGCAAATTTAGAACGATTAAATTCGATTCGATTCACAATTAAATTCGATTCGATATAATATGCTATTATATATGATATAATATCATTCCCCTAAATTCAGGGGACAAATTACACCAGCTTTTATGGTTAAAGAAAAAAAAAAACTTTTGTCCATTGTTATATGCTAGATTAATGATGCTATGGAATGACATGGCACATGTAAAAATGTATGTAAGCCAAGATTAAAAAGCTTTAAGAGTATTATGTATAGGTTAATATTTTTCACACCAAGGGCATAGCCATCATTTCAGGAGTGACAAAAATGTAAAATATAACAATTTTATGTAGCGTATATATTATCATAATTATTATTATTATTTTACAAGGAATTCCCTTCTTTTTTATTACTTTTAATTAGTTGTAAGAAATCAAATGCACTGCTGGACAATAATCAATTATTTGTAATCAATATTTTTTCCTAATGGCAATTTTATGATAGTTTTATAGGCTACATTTAATTAGCAATTATTTCAATTTTCTGCAGAAAATAAGGTAGAAAAAATAATTTATAGTTTCTGTACTGTAATAAATGATATGTCAATTAGCACAATAAATTGTATTTATTGTGGGGTTTTTTTTTTACGTTTCATCAGTTCATTCTGCTTTTATTAAGTTCAGCTGCAGATATAGCCTGGTACGTCTATGAGAGCGTGATTACTTCTCTTTCAGTGTGAAAACTTCTTTATCTCATTTCCACAGAATAAAATGCTATAGTAGCTATTTAACTTTTCCTCTCCATCAGCAAATGATGATTCTGAGAGAAAACGCGCCAGATGTCACACGCTACTTTCATGCATCTGATTATCAGATAAAACTTGCACTCTTATTTCAAGGTCGTTGTTAATGCTGTGGCTATTTTAACAGTTTCCTTCGTACATTCGGTTCATTAGCATTGTTAAAACACATTTATCATTCAATGAAACTGTGCATATGATTTAAACACTTACATTTCTGCTCCGTCCATGCAATAAATACGCAGCTTTTCAACTGCAAGGACTCCATTAATTTGTGTTTGTATTAATTTAATGTATATATATTTTTTAAAGCATTGAATCGGTATAGAAATTGCGATTCATTCGATTCTTAGCATTTTAAATCGATTACTGTCCGAGATCGGTGATTCATGATTAAAAAATCATGTTTCAAGATCGATGCATATGAATCGTCAGGGTTTCTAATCGATGCATAGAGAAAACGAGTGAATCATTACACCCCTACTGTTTTCAGACAAGTTTCTAATACCTCCAGTCTTTTACTGGTTGCAAAAACGGAAAACTACGCCTCCAATTCACACTATTGGTTGAGCCACTGTTGCTGTGCCAGACTGGTTGGAATTCTTAAATAAACAAAGAAATGTTATGACAGCATTTACACATATGAAAGTGTTTACACTTATTTATAATTAATACAGTCACTGCATATTAAGCTGCAATAAGAGAAAGTATTTTGAAATACAAATATGACATACTTGAGCAATACTTTTTGAATTTATGAGCTGCCATCTGACCTCCCACATCTAAGAAAACACCAACCAATTTGTGTGTAATATTGTCCTGTTACTTTGTAGTATGTAGGGAAATTCACTCAGATGTCAGTAAGTTTAAAGCTATAATATACCCAGATCCCCAGATGCTGGAACCAGACCGTTGACATTTAGACCATGCCCTGACATCTAAAAATAAAAATTCCCAGATAAGGAAACCCCACACCCTCATACAATTACACAATAATATAAACATGAACTGTTCCTTTTGGATTCCTTAGTTTCCATTTTCATACACACAAATTAGACGTATTTGAGTACGTACTCTAAATTAGAGTTAAATTGTGATGTGAAACCCCTAAAGTGTGACCACAACAAACTGCTGATGTTGAAAGTACAAAAATAGTTTCAAGCTACCTTGATTCAACCCAATATAATAGTAGGTAAGTAGAAAGTCTAACATTGAATATGTACAGTAGTTCAGTTTCCATGGTGACAGTATGACCTCTTGTGCAAAGCGGGATTAATAGTGTTAAAATTGACAAGATTGATATAAAGTATCTAAATGACAGTGGAAAATAACTGTCGATGTGTTGATAATAGAATCTCACTAACCTATCTAATGGCACATTTTAAGACTATTGCAGCCTTTCCCTGTTAATTCGCTTCTGACTGTCAAGCTTATGGGTTCATTGATGCTTTGAGTTTTGCTCCAGTAAACACTGAACAATTCTGTCAATAGCCTGATTCACACCAAAAAACTGACATTCAAAAAATTATTAGACATTTACAGGTTATTTGTCACCACTGAATAAGTGACCTGTTCTGGCTATCCATGATCTGTGTAACTTAGAAAGAACATAAACAATTGCAAGTTAAAGAGTTTTAGCAACATCCTTTGAACTGTGGTAGTCATACTGGCATATTGCAACTGAATGCGAATATGGTGAAAAAAATTAACATTATAAAACAGTTACTCCTGGTCCTCTATTCTAATTGGCCAAGCAGTGTGGACATGTACTGTAGTATATATCATTTGTATAAACTTAAGTCATGCTGTTGGAGGTGAAGATTATCTGTCAATAAAAATATAGTATATAAGCTTTGGTCTGTTCCTTGTGAAAACAGTCTGTATAATACAAGCCATGTTTTATTCAAGCCTATGGCACATTAAAATGAAAGGTCCTTTTTATATTTTTATTCAGTGATGGTTAGTATGTTATTATGTAGGAAAATCATAATGTACCTCTGGAGCTAAGATGTGTGGCTCAACAGAAAAAAAAAACACACTTAAATGCATGATGAAATGAACTAACTGGCACATCATTATGTCAGATGGCCAAATGTCTCCATATCTGCAACAAGTCCTCAAGCCTCTGAGATATAATGTTTAATCAGGTTAACAATGGGAAATCCTATCCTCTCCACTCTCATTTCAAATCCATCTGTTAAGTTGTTCTGAAAAACCAGACCCAAGATAGTAAACACTAACTTGAGTCTAGTCACCCTATTACACAGCTGTGATAAAATAAAAATTGTCTGTGTTTTAGTACATAACAATAATGGCAGGATGATTGACAGGCTCTGAAAAGGCCTTTTATAGTTTGTCAACATTTTAATTAAGATATTAAAGGGATGGCTCACTTTCAAAATAAATTTTGATATGTTTTAGCTTACCTCAAGGGCATCCAAGATGTAGGTGTCTTTGTTTCTGCAGTAGTTTCCATTTTGATATTTTTAGGTCAAACTGTTCTTGTTTGTGACTCATATAATGGAGGTCTATGGTCACCACCTCAAAGAGCATGCACAGAGGAGTCTAAATTAAACAATTCCCCATCGTAAGTACACATTGATGACCTAAGACACGAAACGAGGGGTTTCTGTAAGAAAACGAACAGTATTTATATAGTTTTTACCTCTTGTACAAACCACGTCCAACTGAACTGAGGGCGCGTGCGCTTCCTGTTGTCATGTGACGTTTGCGCGTGCTCTGGCTTAGTCTGCGCAAGCGCAGAAAGCCCCGGAAGTTAGCTCTCGTGCATGTATATCACTCATTGTTTACACTTACTGTCTATGGTTTATACAGAGATCTCGGAAGTGTTACCTTTCACTGTGAAGATCTAAACATATTTAGACGTACGGAAATCACAATGGATTAAGACTATTTCAATATATCAACAGACAACGTTGAATTTTTTTCACAACCATATTTATTTGAACCAGAATACACAGATCAAGTACTCAGGAGCGATGGAGGAAGCATCTGCTGCAGCAGCATGTCTTCAAGCCTCAGAGAGACCTCTTCCAAATTGGTGGTGTTTTAGTAGCAAGTGTTGTGAGATGCCAACAGAAGTGGAGAGCATATGTTGTCACGAATGGAACACAGCAATGCCACAACTACAAGACGACGACGAGGACATTGACAGTATCGCATCACACACCTGCCTGACTGAAGATCCTGAGTTTTCTCCGCTGTTGAGTCACAGCGTTTTGCACGTTGTGTTTTGTTTGCCACGTATAAACTAGAGGCGACATCCATTGCCAGAGGGACCCAAAGGCACGCTGTCAATAGAGTTAGTAATGTGTTGTGTTTATTATAATCGCAATGATTATAGGGTAAATTATAAACAAATTAATTAATTACAATTACTGCATTATATTTCAGACAGTGCAGATTGGTGGCGTATCGTGTGGTAAACAGTAAACAATGAGTGAAGTACACGTGCGAGAGATCACTTCCGATGCTTTCCGCGCTTGCGCAGACTAAGCCAGAGTGGACTATCCCTTTAAGTAATTTTTGTGTTCTCTGTAAGAGATCTCCAATGTGAGCTGTGCTGAGCTGAGCTACAATGTCCTCAAATCAATTTCTAAGGGTTCTCGTTGCTGCTGGTTGTAAAACGGGGCTGTAAAATGAAGGGAAAATAACAACAGAAGCATTTTTTTTTTTTGCAAATTAAGTTCTCTTTCATTTTCTCACTCTCGTACATTAGTGAACTAACAAAATATGTTTGCACTCTCTGTAAAAAAACTTCTTTCCACATTTGGTGTCATGTTTTTATTTCAATTCAAGCTTCTCTTTAATTCAAGCTTCTCAAATTTCAATTCTTTTCCACTTTTTTTATGGGCTCCTTTTTTTCCAAACCAACCCCTTTTCATTAATTTACGATTGAATTCGTGGTCTTCCACAGGCAGTTCCAGATGTTGCTATGCTTCAGCAGACAGCAGGTGGAAGAATGCTCATTTTTAAGGAGGACACATTTACCTTAATCTCACAGAACCAAGGTTTCACATTGATACTTTAGATATTTTTCTCAAAAGGCTTTTATCAACCTCTACACACTTTCATAGGAACCAAGTGTTTCTCACACATGCTAACCAGCTGCTCCCAACAACCATCATTGTGCTTGTAGCATTCCAGTTTAAGGTTTTGGGCAACCTCAAAGTCCAAGGATCAGTTCTAGGGAAGCTAGAGACCACTCAACCCTATGGAGGACATGTACTGGAAGCTGTGCAAATAGAAAAGATATGATAAACAATAAATCAATGAAATGAAATAAATGAATAAATTTAATGAGGCATCATTTTTTGTAAACAGGCCAAAAACACAATAAACACATTTATGTGGTGATTCTGGAAATTTTCTATGAGAAGCCAAAAAGTCAATGTCTATTTAAAAAAAAAAATTAGGATGACACTATACAAAATCAAAGCAGATGTACTGCAACAAAGTATGTCAGCAATAAGTGTAAGTAAGTGAATGTAGTATATGAATGGTTTGTTACGATCAATATGATAATGCCCACCTATCATGTTCGCATCATCACTATAATTAGCTGATTACCCTCTTAATGTAATAATGTTCACCTCTCATCATTACAAACCAGCCTAAATGGGTCAATCTGGTGGAAATGGATGGACTAATTACCACATAAACAACTGAACCCTCTCAGACAACACCACTTTTGTTCAATCTGAAGGCTTGTTTTAGAGACCACTTAGATCAGTTAAATTAAAGGTAAACCTGCACATCTGTGTTAATCATGAAGCCTCCAGTAAAAATAAATAAATAAATAAAGTAAAGAATTGCTAAACATTGCTGAGTAATGAACCAGAAATGGTAAGTATAAATAATATTTGAACAACAGGGAGTTAGTAGTAAATAAAAAATGCATGATTTGCCTTACTGCAGCTTTTAAACCTGTCTATGTATGATCTTAATATTTTCTTCACAACTATTCTCTTTATCAATCTCTCAAGCCATGTTCTAGGATTCTGGTGGAAAACGTCTAGCTGTGAAAAGAACATCATGGCAACCAATTTAGAGCTCATGTCTCAGACTGCTTCCACGGCCATAATATAAAGCAATTACGTCATTTCAATGATACCACTGTGAAGTATTGGGTGAGATATAGGAAAGAATGAACAGTCCAACAGTATTCTAGACTAGACTCCCGGGATCCCCAGAGGGCCACAAGGGGTGCTAGAAAAATGTAGAATGGGAAGAAAAATATTTTTAGGACTTTAAAAATAAATCTGAATTGAAATATAGATATTTTACATTTATATTTTATATATAAGTTTACTTTAATATTATGTACAAAATATTAACTTAAATATTAATAGCAAATAATATACAGACATTTAATTATTGTTGTTTGTACTATAATTAATTAATTAATTCACTAATAATTTGCTTCAGCATAAGCAGGTGACTGTCACAAGTTCACTAGTCTAGTCACCATCCCAGTCACCAGATCCGTCAATTTACTTAAGGACTCAATTTCCCAGCATCCCACCTGCTTCACATCCCACCTGCTTCACACCTCCCCAATCAGCACACCTGCCACCATTCACCTCATCACCTACTGCATATGAGCAGACATTTTTCACACCCTCATTGTCTGGTCTCAGCGAGGTTTACCCATACCTGATTCCTTTTCTACTCACCTGCATTTTCACATCCTGACATTTCATGTTTAACCTTGCCAACCTGCAAAGAGGAAAGAAAAGCTGAAGGTCTGGAATTCATGGTAGCTTTAACTTGCCAAGGCCCGCCAATGAGACCATCTGACCGAAGTGTCAAACAACTAATCACAGTTAGTTTCGTTCATCGTCATGTTTTAGGGTGTGGAAAGTTGCAATAATAGATTGGTGTGTAAAACTCTCTGACATATTTTGAAGATTCTATGCAGTGAACTTTAAATATTTCACATACTTTTGAAAATACAGCATTTAGTTGATCCAGATAAGTGCTTGTCGTCACAGTTGTAAACACGATGACTTTCTTCTTTTATGAGGTGGTTTGGTGTCACAGCACCTTTGTTTCTAGGTGGAACGTTAAAGTGACACACGCATCTACCAGAAATCCTTTATAATTCAACCAATCCGAGGATAACTTAAAAACTCCTGAAGTTTAGCCAATAGTACATGGGTGTGATGTCTGAGGCTGAGACTATTCTTTATGTGACTCACCTACCTGGACTCTCATCTGTTACCCACCTGTCTTCGCCATCTGCCTTATCCGCCGGATCTGTAAAAGAGATACAATGATCGGTTAACAACCTGAGTTAAGTCCAATCATTCTCAATATTTTTTTTTGCTTCCCTCTGCACCAAGCTGTAAATAAAGAAACTACACTTCCCTGTCTATCTCCCCAATGTCTCCTTCTGTAGAGTGACAGAAGATCAGACCGTAAGATTGGATTTACAACATGAATACCCTCCTCCTTCTGTAGGACCAGCAATACTCTCTTTCTCAATATGGCTGTCCTCTAGTGGAATATGCCCAGGAATTCCTTGAGCTGGCCTCTGCTAATTTGAAGGGTGAGGAGCTAATGACATTCTTTCCCATAGGTTTGTACGAACCATTTTGCTTGCTAATGCCCATGAACATGACCAATTGCATGTTGGAACAATATATTCTATATGTCCTTCTACTAGGCCGGCCACTACAGAAAAACTGCTCAGCCTTTCGGTAATACCAGCACCTGTTGTATTTATTCAATAAAACTGAATTAGTTGGCATTGATTGCTCAGGAATCGATTTTCCACTTCACGCGAAGGTGCAATACAGCGTTAAGAAAGACAAACACGTTCTATGCAAATGAAAAATTCCTCAAATTATTACAGTAACATTTATTTTAACATAGTTTAAGTTATCAGTAGAATATATACTATAAATTAAATTATCAAATGGTCAGTAATATGTTCACATGATATGTTGTGACGGTTAGACGAACCGGGTATCCCTCGCTAATCATCCACCCTCCTTATCCCATTGTGCCACTTGTGCCGCTTCTTAACATGGGTTTAACGACTTCTAAAAATTATATAATACACTTTTATGTTAATGGTAAGGTACTTTACAATCAGAATTGATTGGCAAGCAGCTGCAGTTACTTCTGTTTAATGCGGTATTGATTGCCATTGGTTAATGTTTTCAATAAAAAGCAACCTATCTACAATGAACAGAGCGAGAGAGAGAGAGTTAGATACAGAATATGCTGGGGAAGCAACGTAAAAAAGGGCACCAAGCTTCTCGTCAGAGGAACTTGAAGTTTTGCTGGACCTTGCCACCAGGTCAGAGATTACACCCCTATGGTCCACTATAACCTGCACGTGTATGGCCACGTATCCCTTTCGCAATATGTACGCCTGATCAATCACTGATGGATTGGCAATAGGGATGAGTGTGCCAACCACCAGGATGTAATCCCCGGCATGGCGCAGAAGGGCGTTGGTGACAGTTTGGACGCACCTCCACTCCGAGGTCTTGATTAGGCCGTAGCCCTCTCCCACGACCTCGATTAAGCTCTCTGTAGCAAAAAACCTTAGCTCTGCAAGCAGCTGGACCTCAGGGCTTAAAGTAAAATTCCGCCGCGTCAGCCTGGCAAGCGCAGGTCTGAGAAGGTCCAGCAGCTCCATAATGAGCTGTCTTGGGTGGCGAATTTTTTTTAATATAGCAACGTCAGGCAAAATGTCAATTAAGGACACGCTGGATCGCTGTTATAGTTGGTCACTTACTGGACACCACCATGCTTACCCATTTATAGATCTTAGCCATTTAGAGCCAAATTGCCAGATTTTAATTATCAAAAGTGATTACCAATTCGCTTTAATTACATTACGAAATAGCCTAGGCTAATTACCACCATATTAGTTCTGATACCACATAAAGTCAACTTCATTAATAGGCCTGTATCCATTGCGAACATCATTTATTATGAGTCTTAAAATGTCCATAACATAAAATCATTGTTGAGCCACAACATTGTCAACATACCATTGTTTGACTTGTACTGCACTGATTTCTGAAGACTGCTGCACAGTGGAGGCAACTAGCGTCTTGAGCTCAAACAACGCTAAGAGAGAGTTTACTAATGGTCCAGACAAACCTTACGAAAGTGTGACTTACAGAAGATATACTTAGTGTACGAACGTGTCGGGAGTCATGCCATAACGTTAAGAGAGAGGTTAAGGAATAGGTTAAGAACTACTTAGCGATAAGAACGTTTTGGGGAACCGGGCCCAGACCATTACAGCTACCTAGTGGACTAGACATCCCACTTATTGCATTCCTATTCCTTGAATAAATAACAAACAGTTCACACTAGACATTAGTCCAACACCAACAAAATCAATTGCTCAATTTTATCATGGACAGTGCAATTATTAAGGAATACAAACAGAACAAAATTAATATATAAATATGGTACGGAAAAAGTAAGGAAAAAAAGCTTATGAAATAAAATGTGCAGGACAATATACGTTAGACTTAAATTGATAGTTCACCCCAAAAAATGAAAATGTGATGTTTATCTGCTTACCCCCAGGGCATCCAAGATGTAGGTGACTCTCAATAGAACACAGGTGAAGATTTGGACTGCTCACTTGATCCCTTCTTCAAAAATTTTCATCAGCTGATGGTCACTGGGTTTGCAATCAGAACTGCTGCTGGTGAACCAAAGAAGCCCCTTTACATCAACTCTATAAGCGTCAGAATATAGGAATGACTGTAAGATGACTGAGCAAGTTCAGAACTGCCTTGTGTTTTTTAATGTGTGTTCTTTGCAGTACATTGCAGTATTAAATTCTGGTTGCAGTTTCTTGGTTTTTCAAACTTTTTGAAGCCAAGGATGCCATTTATACTATATATATATATAATATAGTACAGACCAAAAGTTTGGACACACCTTCTCATTCAAAGAGTTCCTCTTCAGGAACTCGAGCTGCGTCGAAGCGCTTTGGGGAACGCGTTCAGCGTACGCGACTCTGAATATCGTGTGTAATCAGTCCAATGGAAGGGCGTGACGTCACCGACGTGGTGACGTAAGCGACCAGGAAGCTATAAAAGCACGTGCCACGCAGCTGGCGTCAGCTTCGCGTCTTTCAGCAAGCGCTCTGTGTGTGAATGTCATTTGTCCGTCTTGTGAGTCTTATTTACTGTTGTCTGTCCAGTTAAAAGAGCTCCTAGACATGCCAAAAAGCAAGGCGAAAGTTAAGCACTCAGATGGCGATTCCAAATCGCGTTATAGGCTGTGTGTTCCTCCCTGCCCGAGATATATAACGGGTGGGGATACACACAACCTGTGCGTGGTTTGCCTGGGTTCGAAGCACGCTGAGTCGGCTCTCGAGGGGGCCGACTGCCCGCACTGTGAGCGAATGTCGGTGCGGCTGCTTCTTTCCCGGAGGGCCCTCTTCGAGGAGGGGGCCTTCGCCAGCGTTCCCCGCGGTGCTGGTCCCGCTTCTGTCGAGGCAGAACGGCGGCTGCACTCGTGGGGTTCGCAAGTCGATCTGGTAGAGGGAATGGAGACGGGCCAGTCCCTATCTCCTTCCACTTCTGCCAGATCCGGCACCCAATCCCTAGAGTCGGAAGCACGCACAGCGGTTCCTTCCACTCAGGGTGAGGGATCGACGCTCCGCCTCTCTTCCTGCGAGGAGGTCGATGTGGAGTCGCTCGATAGGGATTCGCCACCCCACTCGCTACAGTATGAGGAGCTCTTAGAGGTGGTTACTCGCGCGGTGGCCAAATTAAGTATCGATTGGCCCGCCGAAAAGTCTACCGAACCGCAGAAAAGCAAGCTGGATGAACGCTTCCTGCGCGCGAGTCAGCCACCTCCCAGCCGGGGCCTCCCATTTTTTCCCGACCTGCATGATGAGATCGCCAGGTCGTGGAAACGTCCATTCTCGCCTCTACATCCCCTCGTCTGATTACTACGGAAATGTAGTGGGGATGGGAGAGCACGGTTATAGAGCGATGCCCCGGGTAGAACAGACGCTTGCGAGCTATCTGTCCCCTGGCGCGGCATCGTCTCTGAAGGCCCCGGCATTGCCCTCAAAGCCACTAAGAACAACTTCGGCTTTGGTGGGCAAAGGGTATGCGGCTGCAGGTCAGGCTGGTGCGTGTCTGCACACCATGGCGGTGTTACAGGCGTACCAGGCCGACCTGCTCAAGGAGCTAGATGAGGGAGAGGAGATCAAGTCCCATGATATTTCTGAATTAAGAAGGACCGCTGATCTCTCCCTCCGCGCCACCAAGGAGACCGCCCGAGCGATTGGGCGGTCCATGGCAGCTATGGTGGCCGCGGAGAGGCACTTATGGTTGACCCTGTCCGATATGAAAGAACGGGACAGGGTCTGCCTCATGGACGCCCCGATCCAGCCGACTGGCCTGTTCGGCGACGCAGTTAATTCTGTCGTCGACAGGTTCCAGGAGGCCCGCAAACAGGCGGCGGCGTTCCATAAGTTCCTCCCTCATCGCTCCCTAGGGGCATCTGGGAAGGAGATGCCCCAGCCGCACCCTAGCTCCTCACACCGCGAGGCCCAGAAACAGAGCGTCGCCTCTCGTGCTCCTCCGCGTCGGGAACGAGAGTCTCAGCGACGCTCTAGGCCGAGGTCTTCTAAGCCCAAGTTAGATTTTAGGGCGGTTATCGAAGCTAAGAAGTCCTCGGCCAAGAAACCCTGACGCCAACGGCCCGGGGTTTCAGAGGGCAGCCTCCGCTGGGGTAGAACGGTACACACCGCAGTCCACGGTGCCCGTCCCACCTCAGTGCCCTCTAGGGGTCGTTCTGCCAACCCTGCCAGTGCTCCAGGGCGCAGCGGCCCCGGGCGAGCATCGTTCTCAGTATCCTCCGCCTGTGCGCGTAGCGGGGCTGGGACGCTCGCCGCCCCTGCGGGGCTCTCTTACACCAGAGGTCAGTCTCGAGAGACTGATTCCCTTAGTAGATTATTTAGCAGCGTGGAAACTACTGCCAAATGTATCTCGTTGGGTCCTGCATATAGTAGAAAAAGGCTACCGCATTCAGTTCGGCTCCGTGCCGCCTATATTCAACGGGGTCGTTCACACGATAGTGGGCCCCGGGCAGGGTCTGGTTATGGAACAGGAAGTGGAAACCCTATTAGAGAAGGGGGCCATCGAGGTGGTCCCTCCTCAGGACAGGGAGTCCGGATTTTACAGCCGGTATTTCATAGTTCCAAAGAAGGATGGGGGGCTGCGTCCGATTATAGACTTGAGGGTCTTAAATCGTTCAGTTATGAGACTGAAGTTCAGAATGCTCACAATCAAGCATGTTGTAGCTCAGATCAGGTCCGAGGACTGGTTTGTCACGATAGATCTCAAAGACGCATATTTTCATATCTCCATCCTTCCTCAACACAGGAAGTTTCTGAGGTTCGCTTTCAGGGGCGAAGCCTACCAATATCGAGTACTTCCCTTTGGCCTCGCACTCTCACCCCGCACGTTCACAAAGTGTGTAGATGCGGCTCTGGCCCCCCTGCGCACGCAGGGCATCCGCATTCTCAATTATATCGACGATTGGTTGATTTTAGCTCAGTCAGAGCAGATTGCGGTTCGACATCGAGATGTCGTTCTCGCACATATGGGGGAGCTGGGTTTGAGACTGAACGCCAAGAAGAGTGTACTTTCTCCGGCTCAGAGAACCACCTATCTAGGCGTAGTATGGGATTCGACCGCGATGCAGGCACGATTGTCCCCTGCTCGTATCGAGTCGATCCTCATCTCAGTCAAGAGAGTCAGAGAAGGCCAGTCACTCACTGTCAAACAATTTCAGAGATTGTTGGGTCTGATGGCAGCTGCGTCCAACGTGATACCTCTTGGCCTGCTGTACATGAGACCCCTGCAGTGGTGGCTCAAGACCAAGGGATTTTCCCCGAGGGGCAATCCGCTTCGCACTATCAAGGTCACGCGGCGCTGCCTCCGTGCCTTAGACATGTGGAAGAAACATTGGTTCTTGAATCAGGGCCCGGTGCTGGGAGCTCCTTGTCGCCGTGTGACACTAGCGACGGACGCGTCCCTCACCGGCTGGGGTGCGGTCATGAGTGGCCACCCTGCCCGTGGTCTGTGGAGCGATCGCCATCTAACGTGGCATATCAATTGTCTAGAAATGCTAGCAGTTTATCGTGCACTGAAGCACTTCCTCCCAGACCTGAGAGGTCACCATGTGTTGGTGTGCACCGACAACACATCAGTGGTCTCTTACATCAACCACCAGGGCGGTCTGCGTTCGCGCCCTTTGTACAAGCTGGCGCACCAGATCCTGGTGTGGTCCCAGAACAAACTCCTCTCATTAAGAGCAGTATATATTCCTGGGAAGTTAAATATGGGAGCAGACATACTGTCGAGGCAGGGGCCGAGGCCCGGGGAATGGAGACTTCACCCACGGGTGGTAGATCAGATATGGAGAGTGTTTGGCAGGGCTCAAGTAGACCTTTTTGCGACTCAGGAGACGTCACAATGTCCCCTCTGGTTCTCTCTAGTTCATCCAGCTCCTCTGGGACTGGACGCTATGGTACAGACCTGGCCGAGGCTTCGTCTGTACGTCTTTCCCCCTATCGCTCTGCTTCCGGGAGTTCTGGCGAGAGTACGCCGGGACGGGGTCCGTCTGTTATTAGTAGCCCCGTTCTGGCCGGGCCGAGTATGGTTCTCAGATCTAGTCTCGCTCCTCGACGGCTCTCCGTGGGAGATACCGATCAGGACAGACCTACTCTCACAGGCGCAGGGCACGATAATTCACCCTCGCCCGGAGTTGTGGAAGCTGTGGGTGTGGCCCCTGAGGGTGCACAACTGGTAGCAGCTGGTCTCTCAACTGAGGTTGTGGAGACCCTACTCCAATCCAGAGCTCCCTCTACGAGGAAACTGTACGCCCTGAAGTGGAAGCTTTTCACTTCATGGTGCAGAGACCGCCAGCTAGACCCAGCAAACTGCCCAGTTGGTACAGTTCTGGAGTTTCTACAGGCTAGGCTCTCTGCAGGGTTGACCCACTCTACTCTGAAGGTCTACGTGGCGGCCATTGCGGCCTACCACACCCTTCTCGACGGTCAGTCTTTGGGAAGACACCCCCTAGTTACACGTTTCCTCCGCGGTGCACTGAGGCTGAGACCTCCAGTACGGTCCCGTATTCCCCCGTGGGACTTGGTTGTGGTGTTAGAGGCTATGTGCAAACCCCCGTTTGAACCTATTCAAGATATCTCAGACAGACATCTCACACTTAAAACCTCTTTTCTGTTGGCTATTACCTCCCTGCGGAGAGTAGGAGATCTTCAGGCCCTCTCGATGGCCCCTTCTTATCTTGAGTTTGCACCAGGCATGACTAAAGCGTTCATATACCCTCGAGCGGGATATGTTCCCAAGGTTCCCTCTGTTACACCACGACCTGTAGTGCTGCAGGCCTTCTGTCCTCCTCCCTTTCGGGAGCCCGACCAGGCGAAGCTAAACTGTATGTGTCCGGTTCGAGCACTGGACGCATACGTCCACAGAGCTGCCCTGTGGAGAAAAACTGACCAATTGCTTGTGTGCTACGGTCCCCCCAAGAGGGGTTCTCCTGCTTCTAAGCAGACTATTAGTCGTTGGATAGTCGAGGCTATCAACGTCACCTATGAGTCCTCTGGTCGTCCCCCGCTGTCGGGAGCCAAGGCTCACTCTACTCGGGGTATGGCGGCCTCTAAGGCCTTCTTAGCAGGTGTATCCATGCTGGACATCTGCAACGCTGCGGGGTGGTCCACGCCCTCTACATTTGTTAGGTTCTATGGCCTAGATATGCCAGTCACTCCAGGCGCTTCTGTCCTCCTGTCCTGAGCTGTTCTCTTCGGATACACACCAGGCAGGGGTTTGGTAGTCTGGCGGCGTTAGGACTCGTTCCCCAAAGCGCTTCGACGCAGCTCGAGTTCCTGAAGAGGAACGTCTCTAGGTTACGTATGTAATCCTAGTTCCTCGAGGGAACGAGACGCTGCGTCTCGGAGCCATACCCCCGGCACCCCTGCCGGCGCTTGCTGGTACTCGAAGCTGACGCCAGCTGCGTGGCACGTGCTTTTATAGCTTCCTGGTCGCTTACGTCACCACGTCGGTGACGTCACGCCCTTCCATTGGACTGATTACACACGATATTCAGAGTCGCGTACGCTGAACGCGTTCCCCAAAGCGCTTCGACGCAGCGTCTCGTTCCCTCGAGGAACTAGGGTTACATACGTAACCTAGAGACGTTTTCTTTATTTTCATGACTATGAAAATTGTAGAGTCACACTGAAGGCATCAAGGGCTATTTGACCAAGAAGGAATGGGGTGCTGCGCCAGATGACCTGGCCTCCACAGTCACCGGACCTGAACCCAATCGAGATGGTTTAGGGGTGAGCTGGACCGCAGACAGAAGGCATAGGGCCAACAAGTGCTAAGCATCTCTCGGGGAACTCCTTCAAGACTGTTGAAAGACCATTTCAGGTGACTACCTCTTGAAGCTCATCAAGAGAATGCCAAGAGTGTGCAAAGCAGTAATCAAAGCAAAAGGTGGCTTTTTATATATATATATATATATACAACCCGAATTCCGTAAAAGTTGGGACGTTTTTTAAATTTTAATAAAATGAAAACACAATAGAACATAGATAACATAGCAAATGTTTAAACTGAGAAAGTTTACAACTTTATGCACAAAATGAGCTCATTTCGATTTTGATTTCTGCTACAGGTCTCAAAATAGTTGGGACGGGGCATGTTTACCATGGTGTAGCATCTCTTTTTCTTTTCAAAACAGTTTGAAGACGTCTGGGCATTGAGGCTATGAGTTGCTGGAGTTTTGCTGTTGGAATTTGGTCCCATTCTTGCCTTATATAGATTTCCAGCTGCTGAAGAGTTCGTGGTCGTCTTTGACGTATTTTTCGTTTAATGATGCGCCAAATGTTTTCTATAGGTTAAAGATCTGGACTGCAGGGAGGCCAGGTTAGCACCCGGACTCTTCTACGACGAAGCCATGCTGTTGTTATAGCTGCAGTATGTGGTTTTGCATTGTCCTGCTGAAATAAACAAGGCCTTCCCTGAAATAGACGTTGTTTGGAGGGAAGCATATGTTGCTCTAAAACCTTTATATACCTTTCAGCATTCACAGAGCCTTCCAAAACATGCAAGCTGCCCATACCGTATGCACTTATGCACCCCCATACCATCAGAGATGCTGGCTTTTGAACTGAACGCTGATAACATGCTGGAAGGTCTCCCTTCTCTTTAGCCCGGAGGACACGGCGTCCGTGATTTCCAACAAGAATGTCAAATTTGGACTCGTCTGACCATAAAACACTATTCCACTTTGAAATAGTCCATTTTAAATGAGCCTTGGCCCACAGGACACGACGGCGCTTCTGGACCATGTTCACATATGGCTTCCTTTTTGCATGATAGAGCTTTAGTTGGCATCTGCTGATGGCACGGCAGATTGTGTTTACCGACAGTGGTTTCTGAAAGTATTCCTGGGCCCATTTAGTAATGTCATTGACACAATCATGCCGATGAGTGATGCAGTGTCGTCTGAGAGCCTGAAGACCACGGGCATCCAATAAAGGTCTCCGACCTTGTCCCTTACGCACAGAGATTTCTCCAGTTTCTCTGAATCTTTTGATGATGTTATGCACTGTAGATGATGAGATTTGCAAAGCCTTTGCAATTTGACGTTGATGAACATTGTTTTTAAAGTTTTCCACAATTTTTTTACGCTGTCTTTCACAGATTGGAGAGCCTCTGCCCATCTTTACTTCTGAGAGACTCTGCTTCTCTAAGACAAAGCTTTTATAGCTAATCATGTTACAGACCTGATTACCATGTTACAGGCATTAAATTTTAAATGAGCTAATTAAGTGGATAAAAGTGTAAAATTTCTCAGTTTAAACATTTGCTACGTTATCTATGTTCTATTGTGAATAAAATATTGGCTCATGTGATTTGAAATTCCTTTAGTTTTCATTTTATTAAAATTTAAAAAACGTCCCAACTTTTCCAGAATTCGGGTTGTATATATTTAGCAGATGCTTTTATCAAAAGCAACTTGTAAATGAGGATAAATACTATATATACACTCACTGTCGGCTTTATTACATACACGTAAAACTTACTAGTACAGGTTGCCCCCTTTTGCCTTCAGAACTGCCTTAATTCTTTGCGGCATAGATTCAACAAGGTGATGGAAACATTCCAGAGGTTGAGCTGATATCAACCAACCGTCAATGTGGTTGAGTCGTGAAAGTGTGGGGTGAGAGTGCAAGGCCAGTGGAAGATCTGTATTGTTAGGCTTTTGCCCCCAAAAGTAAACCTCAGGAACTTCCGATGAAGAAGGATGGTGATAAGTGCATCTTTTTGATAGATCATGACACACCAGTCCTCGGACTTGGCCTGTGCAGGTGTGCTAAACTTCAGTCCCCTGACTGAGCGGTTCAAAAAGCACAGATCTAAAAAAGGACAAAACACCTCATCCTTCCTTGGAACAGTGAAGTACCGGCTGTAGGACCCGAACTCTGCAACCCAAGGAAGGACCACCTCGATGGCCTCCATCCTTAGAGAGAGTCTACTTCTGTTCCATTACCAGAGCCTGCTTGGGGCCCACCAGAACTGGATTCTGTGACCTCTCACTACAGTATGAAAGACCCACTGAGACACATTTGGCAGTAGTTTTCACGCTGCCTCTCAAGACTGATCTCTGGTGGCATCAGAGCAATTAGCTCTGTGCCCTGAAGCGGCGCACCGGCAGGAAATGGCCGAACTAGCTGCTCTGGAAACCTCCCAGGAGGTCGCGAGCCTGTTAGCACCACTACGTTTCCAGGCGGTATCTGAGAGAAGCGCTCGCTGGAGACCGCTGTGCCCTGGAACACCAGCAGGGTTGGCTGATCGATCTCCTGAGGGCACTGAGGAGAGACGGGCACTGTGTAATGTGGTGTACACCGCTCTTCCCCAGAGGGGCCTGCCCTCCGAGGTCCTGAGCCGCAGCATCAAAACTCTCATAGCTGAAGTCTTCTAAAACGATGGTCCTCAGACCCATGTCGTCTGCTAGGAAGACTAGACCAGAGCCTGCTTGGGGCAGGATCCCGTGAAGTACACTTGGCAGGGGCTCCCACACCGCCATGTGACCTCCTAAGGGAACCAGTCTTGCGAGACTGGCCTCTGGTGCACCTAGAGCCACTAGCTCGGTGCCCTGAAGCAGCGGACCGGCAGGGGACGACCGTACTAGCTGCTCTAGAGACCTCCGTAGAGGTAGCAAGCCTCTCAGCACCGCTACGTTTCCGGGCGGTAACTGAGAGAAGCGCTCGGTGGAGATTGCTGCACCCTGGAACACCGGCAGGGTTGGCAGAACGATCTCCTGAGGGCACTGAGGAGAGAGACGGGCACCGTGTAATGCGGTGTACACCACTCTTCCCCAGAGGGAGCTGGACCTCAAAACGTCCTAGGCCTTAGGCGTCAGGACATTCTGATGAAGGCTATCCAGTGAAAACAACGGTCCGTAGAACTGCTTTCCACTAGAAGCCTTCAGCCTGGGAGCACCACTCTGACTCTAGCTTCTGCGGAGTACAAAAGTGAACCCCCGGCACGAGGGGCTGGAACACGGTTGGGACTGCTCCGCCCAGCAGCCCCTGACCGCCTCAACCTCCTCAGAGGAAGAGCTGTACACACGTGTTCTCACACAAGAAATTACATCCCTAGAGCCCCGTACATCTAACTTCACATAGTCAGATAAATATGTCATTTTATTCCTTAGAATTAAATGTAGTCAACAACCAGACGAGTCAACACTGTCTGGTGTAGAAAAAACTCACATAAAAATGAAACAATGTAATACCTGCCTCGGCAGCGCGCATGTCTTTCTTTTTTTTATATATATTTTATTTTATGCTACTCTGTCACACAAACAACATCAATCTCCTCAGAGAAAGATGAATGCTGCAGCGAGCTCTGAGCCTGAACGCTGCCTGCTCTCACCCAAAACTTCTCTTGATTGAAGCTTTGACAATGGTGTTTATGAGTGGACAAACGACACTAAATAAGACTCACAAACAGATAGCGACTGACACACACACAGAGCGCTTGCTGAAGACACAAGGCTGATTACCGGCTTCGCCGCTCATGCTTTTATGCTTCCTGGTCTCTGACGTCACCAGCCAATGACGTCTTGCCCTTCCATTGGACTGATTATACACGTTATTCAGAGACGTCACGCTGGACGCATTCCCCATTCATTCTCGATGCAGCTCGTAGTATTATTAAAAAAAAATAATAATAAATTCGGAGAGTAGGTTCATTTAAGTCCCTGTTGGTGTAATGGTGAAGTGTCCCAATACTTTTGTCCATACAGTAAACAGTTTATTTAGAGTTTCACAACTTACAGCAGCACATGGCAATAATGTTATGCTATCAAACATTTGTTGCAGTGTTTGTGGAATAAACCAACTGTAGCATGGAGTCAGAAACGTCCAGATCCAAATGCATTAGTTTATTAAGAATGGTCAGACAGGCAGAATTCAGGTAACAGCGTCAAGTGTGTCAAGGGATATCCAGAATCAATAACAATACCAGGCAGAGGTCGGGCAGGCAGCAGAGTATCACAGGCGGTATAACAAGCCAAGATCAGACCTGGAAGAAAACAAACATGGGGAAACCACTCGGAAATGCTAGACAGGACTAAACAAGACTTCACAATGTGAGTGTGGATGAGTGCAACCTTTATAGTGTCACTGATGGGAAACAGGTGTGGTTCAATAATGAGTTACTAGGCAGGGTTTTATGGGAAATGAAGTCCAGGGTGTACTGTGTCATGTGAAAGTCTGTGTGGTGAATAAACGGATGTGCAGTAACCGGATTATGTCTTCAATATCTCAGTTGACTTAAAAAAAAAAAAAATAGAGCAAAACATTACATTCATAATTGCTTAATACTGAAGTGTAGACTTTGGGCTAAAAAAAAAAAAAAACCTTTGTAAGTGTCTTTTATCTTTCTGATCTGGTTAATCATAAGGGTGATATGTAAAAACCCATTATACAGGCATAAAATTGATAATGTATTGGAAAATAAATTTTCAAGAAGAAAATTAATGGAGATGGTATATATATATATTATATTGTGACGAGTCAGCTGCCTCCTCCCTGAATGTCACCGGCACCCCATCCTAAATCGCCGCCCTTCAACAGGCTCCCGACTGGAGTGGGTGTGTGAGAGGAGGGGCGCTGGATGAGTCAGGGCTGGCGGCGTGTGATTGGGCACACCTGAAGGAAATGGAGCCTCATCACCGCCGCTGTTTAAAAGCCCAACGCGCCTCTCCTCGGGAGACCGGTCTCTTCCCCGTGCATTCACACTGGTGTCCTCGTGGGTCCAGGAAGGGTGCGTTGAGGGACTCCCGTGCCACCAGAGACGTGAGCTGCCGGACCCGCGATCCGGATGGGAACCGCACCCATTTACACGGCCATCGGGCCAGGATGCCGGGCCGTCCATCCCCTACCAGCGCCGCGGCCAACGAGAGTGATGCGGCTGCTAGAGGAAGCCGCCGCCCCTCGCGCCCCGGACCGCGTGCGGCCACCGGACTCCGCCCCTTACCTGGACCCTTCCTCCATGAACACTGCCCGACCCACATGAACCCCGCAGCACGACGATGACACCAGATTCCCTGTTTATTTTGGACACTCTTCCCCTTTGGCCACCATTATCCCCTGTTTTTTTTTATTTTCTGTTAATAAAAGCCTCTCCGAGGCCTGACGCCACGCCCACTGTGTCGGTCTTGTGCTCCTCCCGTTACAGTGGTGGAGAATGCGGGCAAGGCGGAGCCTAGACAGCGCAGTTGGGAAACATCTGGTGACGTAACTCCCTCTCGCTTCCAAACGTTCGCGAGAACCCGGACTGGGACGGAGGAAAACCGGGGACAGCCTCCCAGCCACGAAAGGGGTAAGTGACTTCTCTGTTATTGTCATTTTACCCTGTGGTTGGTTGAGGCTGTCACTAAAACCCGGTTTCTCTGTCCCTGTTCTGGTGCACTGCGAGAGGGAGGACTGCCCGGAGAGGAATCCCCGCCCACTCTGACCGTTTGGAGCCTGGTTGAGGATGGTAGCACTCCCGTGTGGGAGGTACGTTGAGGACGGGATGATGCTTGGGAGGGGGAATGTGACGAGTCAGCTGCCTTCTCCCTGATTGTCACCGGCACCCCGTACTAAATCGCCGCCCTCCACCAGGCTCCCGACAGGAGTGGGTGTGTGAGAGGAGGGGCGCTGGACGAGTCAGGGCTGGCGGCGTGTGATGGGGCACACCTGAAGGAAATGGAGCCTCATCACCACCACTGTTTAAAAGCCCAACGCGCCTCTCCTCGGGAGACCGGTCTCTTCCCCATGCATACACACTGGTGTCCTCATGGGTCCAGGAAGGGTGCGTTGAGGGACTCCCGCGCCACCAGAGATGTGAGCTGCCGGACCCGCGATCCGGATGGGAACCGCATCCGTTTACATGGCCGTCGGGCCAGGATGCCGGGCCATCAATCCCCTACCAGCACCGCGGCCAACGAGAGTGATGCGGCCGCTAGAGGAAGTCGCCGCCCCTCGCGCCCCGGACCGAAGAGGGGAGCCTTACCTGGACCCTTCCTCCATGAACACTGCCCGACCCACACGCACCCCGCAGCACGACGAGGACACCAGATTCCCTGTTTATTTTGGACACTCTTCCCCTTTGGCCACCTTTATCCCCTGTTTTCTTTGGTTTTCTGTTAATAAAAGCCACTCCGAGGCCTGACGCCACGCCCACTGTGTCGGTCTTGTGCTCCTCCCGTTACAATATATATATATATATATATATATATAATTATAAAATGCCTTTTGAGTTCAGTGATTCAGAAGTTTATGTTATTTGGCCAGTGCTTTTCTGGCTGTCATTTAATGTAATGTTACTACGACGTATCTTTCTGGTGCCAGTGGCTTGCTCATCACAGAAACTCAAATCTTTCCTTCATAGGAAAACAATGTCAGAGTCAGGGTAGTCATATGATCATTCGCAAGAGATGCTGTAATTGTTTGCCTGTTAAACCTTTTTGTTTGTTTTTGAAGTTTTCTGTTGTTATATAAATGAGAAGTTCTGGAATTTTCTGGGTCAAACCATAAAAAGCATCTCTGTCTGCCTTGGTACTGGGAAACTGGGGGTTATAATTCATTTCTTGTAAAACATCTGCTATGAGTCTTTTGTTCAATCCCTTCCCCATCATCTCTAAGGCTAACACACTGAGTGGTTTGGTTGAGCGCCAAGGTAGGATTCAAACTCTTAAGCTGATTCTTCATTTTGAAATGTATTATTTGCTTACACTAGAGTGCAACACGTAAAAATGCACTTGACTGCATTATATAAAGCCCAAGAGATGAACTTGCCATTAGAATATTAATGTGTTTTGCTCTACTCTCAATAATTATTCAAGTTGTTCATGAAAAAGAAGCAGTAGTAGTTGTTTATGGCTCGCTTAATTCCCCTTTTATCCAACACCATACTGCAGTGACTTTAGTGTAAACAGATCAGGGGTCTCATTTATAAAACTCTCCATAGATTTCATCCTCAAAAGTGTACATATGCACAAAAGCTAGATTTTGCGTACGCACACGTTTTTAGATTTATAAAACCATGCATACACCAGAAATCCCAGTCAGGGGAAGATTGTGCGTACATGCTCCCCCACCCCGACTCCTCCCCGAAATCACCATATATGGAGTTTACAACTCCTAGTTTTACTATGCATAACCTCATCTGCATATAATTTTTTTAAAATGCTTTTTTAATGTTATTTAGCCCTCTTGAATGCTCTGTTTGAAGGGGCGTGTCTGCTGTGAGACTCAGAGTAAACGCAGACTGTTGTGATTGGCTGACATATTTGCATTCAAAATGCGTATGTGGAACCCCTCTCAAATACATTTACTTGTTTTTTTGTTTTTTTTACTATTACAGCTGTCGAGATTAACTAATCGTGGAAGTGTTGATTATAGCATTATTTTTTAGATCTTTTCCCATCACATGAAAGGCTGCAGTGATGAGCATGTGGACAGAGTCTGTTTATCGCGTGAATGCAGTGATCTTGTCATTGCAATGTGTTTTCTCTCGCAAAACAACTAACAGCAAACACAATATGATAAATACAACATGAACACAGTAAGAGCTTAATTGTGCAGCATAACAGCGTCATTCATTATAACGGTAGTTTGGGCAAGTGTGCAGATATAATCGCGATTTGTGATTGACAGCTCCGAACAAAATAAAGGGAGCCTTCTTTAATCACTCTCTGTAGATAAATCACAATTTAAATAACAGATTTATTTCATGCTATGCTACGAAGAGAAAAAAACGTGAAGTTGATGGTTCAGTCACTTGCTTGATTCACTGATGCATAAACAGTATTAAACGATTTAGAAAGAAAGTCTGTGTGAACTTGAATAATTAGCTATACATCAGAAATCACTGATCACAGATTAGGCATTGATGAACAATATTACTCACTGTTTGTGGCGGTGCTGTCGCATCCATATCGTAAAAGTCTGTTTGTAATGCCTGTGCTGACATTGCGACTGAATTAAATGTAAGTGTTTGGGCAGGCAAAGCAGAGAAAGGGGAGGTAACCTTATATGACGACATAAGGGGAAGATTCCGGATCGACCCGTCTGAGCTCTTGTTTTCTCAAAGGCAGAGCAGGAGACCTAGAGCTTGGTTTATCGAAATGTCTAGCCACTGGGGAACCATAGACAGGCTAGGGAAACTCATATTAATGTTAAAAAACCTCATAAAGTGAAATTTTCATGTCATGGGACCTTTAACACTGTTAAAGGTACAAGACATTAAGGAAGTATGAGATATGGACTATAAATGCTATTTTTGTCATAAACAAATTATATTGGATAAATGATCCAGTATACTTGTTATGCTTTAACCTAAATATTTAAAAATCCCTAAAAACAAAACTATTTAAAACCATTCTCAGATAAATATTTTAGAATACTGATCTCATTCTTTTCCACTGGCCAAATAGTATTTCAATTGTTTTAAACCATTCAAATTTAATTGATGCAGTTTTGCTGATAAGGTGAACATCTTTTAGTAATTTTTAGCCTATATTTATTGCAGTGTAAATAGAATTGTCTGACTCGGCACGAATCCAAATGACCATTTTCCTCAAGTCGTATCCTTCAAATACAGTGGCATTTTTCATAATGTTGTAGAGATGACTTCACGCGACATCAACACCTCCGTGCAGCTGCTGTTGTACAGTAAGCTATTATCATTGGACCTATTCAAACTGGACAATGGACCGTTCAACCTCTGAATCCTGCAGTACCCCCCATAATATTGAAGTAAGTGCACATCATTGATCATTGTTCTCACTAAAGTAATTTTGCAAAGAGTGAGATCTATAGTTTAGTTTAGATGAATTATTGTGCATAACACTCCTCACTGTCATTAAAACAGCATGCCACAGGAAAAGTGTTCAAGAGCATTCACTAAATATATGTCTACATTCATATGATTTTTGTTTAATTTCTTCGTAATGACTATGTATTTTCAGTGCATATCTCTATTAATGAGAGTGGAATATTTAATGTAAATGTGTATATTGAAATCAAAACAGATTTTAAAATTGTTCCTTACTTCATTACTTTTCTAAAGCCAGGAAAAAGAGTGTGTACTCATGGTCTAGAATGTCTGTAAGGTGCGTACATATTTATGGCAAGTTTATTTTTATAAATCCCGATATGTGCATACAAAATTGCGTATGCAATTTCAATGCCTTTTTTGTGCATACGCAACATTTATAAATGAGACCCCAGTTCAGTACTATGCTAATTTGACTTACAATGTCTAGATTGATAAAGCAGCATCTTAAAAATTATCTTCACAGCTTTACAACACCAGATCTGACGATGAGACACAGTGTAAAAGCTTACTGCAGAATACATGATTATTTTGATGTAACTAAGAACAATGAGTGATACAATTTCTCCTCATTAATTCAGTTAGTGGAAAAATTGTAGCTAGATGTCACTCACAAGAACTATATCTAACTATTAGATCACAAATTCATTTTTGGAATTAAATCTTGATACAAAAATTGCAATGGTCATTATATATTGTAATAGCAGAATGAACACAATATCTACTGTAGCTGTCTCTCTCTCTTTTTTTCTTACTTTTGGCTTTATTTTTATAGGACAGTGTACAGGACACAGGAAGTGAAGTGGGAGAGAGCAAGGTCCTCGAGCCAGGATTCAAACTGGGTAGGCCTATAACACAATGGTGCGATGTCAACATACTGCCCACAAGGCTACTGGCGCCAACATATCTGTCTCTTAGCTGAAAAACATATTATGTGATGTTTATTGGTTTTTGGCAGGTTTGTGACATTCATGTAGTGTGACAACATGCCCTATTAAAATATCTATGCACTATTAACTGGACTATAAAGTGTGACAGCTGATCATATGTTTAGAAGAAAGAAAGAATGAATAATTGAAACAAAGAAAGAAAGGGATGGAAAAGATATCTTCAACTTTTTTGAAAGGTTCACCTTTTTATTTATTTTATTTTATTTATTTATTTTTTTACCAAATCTTTGTCTTTGAATTTTGCAGAGAACACCTGAAGGTAGGGCTGTTTTACCCCAAAATGTTAACTGTAGGAACATGTTATCATTTAGATTAATGTGGTTTAAACAGCATATTTAAATATCTGAAAGTTCAACTTGAATGTAAAAAGGTATTTTTAAATAATGTCCACCAGAGAAAAAGACATTCGGATCTCACTAACAAGAAGGAGAAATCCCTTAAGTTTCATATTTGATTATAGTTCACCCATCAAATCTATTCTATGGGAAACAGACAATTCAAATGGTATGAATATTGTCTGATACCATGTGTGTTTGGCGATTGTCTCACATTCTTGTAAACAAATATATTTACTTGCAAAGATTTAGCAAAATGTGGAAAATGAAACAAATATGTCATGAAAGTGTTTGAAATAGCAACACATTTAAGACACTGTATAATCTCATTCTTTACATTTTGAATTAAATAGTACAATACAGAACAGATTTGTTATGAATAGTGCTGTAAAAGTTAGCGAGTTAACATTTTTCCAGATTTTTCCTGTTTAACAGCATAAATGTTAACACGGGGTGGAGCTAGGGTTGGCTGCCCCACTCACAGCTGCTGCTTCTCAATTGCATTTGTTTAGATGCAGAACATCTTTACAACCACACCAAATCAGAGGCTTTTCTGATGCGCACTCCACTTTGCCACCACACCAGGTGCTAGTCAAATGAGCCCAGAAAAGATACAGGTGACGAGGAGCTTTGCCAAAGCAACAGTTAACTGCAGTCAGATGAGAAGTTGTCAGGCCATATGGTAAAAAAAAAAGTCCTGTCGACTGTTATACTGTGCTCTTTTATTGCACACGCTGCAGCCTGTATCATTTCGAATCACATTCAGATGCAGCTCTTAATGTAATAGCAGTCAAATAACCCAATAACCCATCTGCTGTGATGTTTGTTAATCCAATTTTTTTTTAAAAGGAAATCATTAACTTTGGTAACTTTAGGATTAATCTATATTTAATTTAGAATTTAGCATTTGATAACTTGCAATTTCTGTGAAATTTTGTATAGTTGCTACTTGCTGAAGGGCACAGGTATATATGACATTTATGGGTTTATGTGAAGATTGTTTTAAGTTCACTTTAATTACAAGATGTTGTTTTTTTTAAAGTCTAATAAATGTTAAAATGGATAGCCCTAAATTATACTGTAATGAATGGTTATATTTAATGGTTAAACATTAGGAAAAGAATAATTTCCTAGAGACATCAGTAGTATTAGTATCAATGATACTGGCCTTCAGTCATGAAAAAAGATGCCATTAAACAAATATTAAAATTATAATGTCTTTTTTGCGGATTCTACATTAATTCGAAGATTGAATGTGAAATTATTGTAATATAAAAGTAGATTTAAAAATGTTAATGTTAGATGGGATTAATCATGATTTGTGTGATTAGTTAATTTTTTAATCGATCTGAAGCACTAGTTATGAAACATCAAACCATATGTCCCTATGTCATCGTTATCACTGACACAAAATCAGAATGCATTTGATTTGTGACAGTTTGTCACAGACAAGGACAAGCACTGATCTGACCCCATCAAAACCTCTGAATCTATGCCACATCTATGCATAGGCTTAAATATCAAATGAGGGTCATTGGGTTACAGAACACTGTGTGGAACTTTTTATTTTTTTATGCCACCGAAAGGTCACATTCAAAATAAATTCATAGCCATTGAATTTATTTATAGAAGTCTTACCTATTCAAAATCAATTAGGTTTTTTTTTTTTTGATTAGGGCTATAAGAATTGCATTTACGTGTATTGCATTCATAAAGCATTTCATTGCACTCCTATTTTTCTAATCTCTTGTGTCTCAGTGCTCTTGAAATGCCCTTTAGCAGCAAAAGATAACTGACATTTTATATATTCTTCTAAATGATAAGCTGTCACTGACAGTATAACATAACCATTTTAGCATAAGAATAAAAAGAATAATTTCCATTTAAAACCATTCTAGTAAGAAAAATAAAAAGTATTTTTTGACTCCTTGGGCAGGTAGAAGCTTTCATAACTAATTCATTGTTACTACAGAAATTATCTGCAGAAAAATGTTAAGAAAAAGGAAAGAGGAAAGTTAATGCATTAATGTCTTTCTTATTCTGATATACAGTACAGTGGACAAACATAGGGGACAGGGGCTAACAAGTGATTTATTTTCTCTTTACTCTCCTGCCCTTTGCTTCAGCAGCACAGATCAAATTTAATTAATTTTGGATTGCATGTGAAATTGGATGTGAATTTGGTGTTCTTCTATTAGCAGCCTACTCTATACTTCTTTGAGCCAGAAAATAAATAAATAATACAAATCTGCATAATGAGGTAGATGAGCAGAAAAGCCCATTCTGAGAATTCTCTTTGATTCGTTCGGTCTATCGGAAGTGTGAAACCTTCATCTCATTATGAATTTGGAAGGACTCTCCCTTGCTTTCTGGCATTATGTCTCTGCTCACTGAGCCCCTGGGCTGATTCACACAATCACACACACAACATAGCAAGACTTCAGGCTGATAGAAAATTCATAAATTATTGTGTTTCATATATTAGAATTGTGTGCTGAATGCTATCCTTTGATAATTCATTGAGGTAGTGAGGTAGAAGAGAAAACAACTACTTGGGGGATTTGGAAAGACATTGGTTCATTCGGTCTGAGACTCAAGAGAAGCCAGGAAAGTGTTCAGCGGTAATCCACCCATTATCAGAGATGGAAAGGATCGTCCATTTCTTGATGGAACCTTAGAGTGTTTGAGCCCATGCAAAGAGGTCACACAAATAGTAGGAAGGAAGGAAGAAAGAAAGTAAAGTTGATCAGTTACTTAAAGTTATAACAAAGTTGCATCAACTCATATAACTAAGGATAAATAGTAAGTTTTATTGTAATGCCTTGCACAACCATGCAGGGAAAATATGCAGTTAAACAAACACATATCATTTTTATCTTTTATGTAAAATCCACTCTCCAAAGCATAGATACTCTTTGATTATAAGAAGTGCAATTCATCAACTAATATAATATATAGTGTGTGTGTTCACTGCTCTGTGTGTGTGCACTTCGGATGGGTTAAATGCAGAGCACAAATTCTGAGTATGGGTCACCATACTTGGCTGAATGTCACTTCACTTCACTTAACTATATGCATGCATTACCATTTTCAGTTGCATAAATTAACCTTATTTCTATTCAAGTGTATTAGAATATTTATTAACTTTTTTTCCTTTTTTATTATGTATTTAGTTATTTTTATTTTTTAGATTTATACATCATCTGCAAGCAGAAAAAAATTGTTAGGATATGACAATATTTGGCTGAGATACAACTATTTGAAAATCTGGCATCTGAGGGTGCAAACAAATCTAAATATTGAGAAAATCGCCTTTAAAGTTGTCCAAATGAAGTTCTAGCAATGCATATTACTTATCAAATATTACGCTTTGATATATTTACATTAGGACATTTACAAAATATATTCACAGAACATGATCTTTGCGTAATATCCTAAGGATTTTTGGCATAAAATAAAAATCGTAAATTTTGACCCATTTATACAATGTATTTTTGGCTATTCCTACAAATATACCTCAGTGACTAAAAACTGGTTTGGTGGTCCAGGGTCACAAATATAAACTTACGTTATTTATGTAATATGTAATATCATTTAACAACATGTACTCACTATAAGTTTAGCATTAGGATTATGGTTTGGTTCAGGTTTAGTTGCATGGAATTATTGCCTATAAAATTTACTGTTCTTATAGTAAAAATACATGCAACATAACAAGGACAATGTAAATTAAATAGTTACCTAAAATTCTATTGTTTATTTATAAATTAACATAAATTTAGCAATTGCTGTTAATTAATTAATTATACCTAATATACTAATTGTGTTGTAGTCTTACCTTGTGTTTAGAAAGACTGTTCAAAAGTTATTCCTTAAAGACTATAAAGGAAAAAAAAAAGGATTTTACTGCATGTTCTTCAGCAGGTTTTTTTTTTATTGTACCATGGTTCATCTTTGTTCTGTACACTTGAATGTAGCTCAGGGTGATGCTGACCTTGTCTTTTTAGCTTAAAAGAAAATTTACTGAGCACCACAATAAATGTCATTCTTGTAAAACATGAATGCAGTATGTACAAGATCAACAAAATGTTGGTCTCTTACACTCTAAAAAAATGCTGGGTTGTTTTTCAACCCAAATGCTGGGTTGAGACCATTGCGTAGGACTTTGGGTTGTTTTAACCCAAGACTGGGTTGAAAATTGGTCTCGATTTTAACCCAGCGGCGCTGGGTTGGGAACGCGGACGTGAAGGAGAGCACGCACGTCACGTTAAGATCATATGTCTCCAGTGCGAGCAGCCACCATTTTCTCAGCGTGAAAGAAGCGAGAAGCAAAATAAATTATGGTAAGTAAAGATTCAAAATGTAAAGTTATCGTTTATTGTTTACCTGGTTGTATGAAAGGCGGAAGGTTTTATGAAAGGCGGAAACAAAGGAGCTTATCGTTTTATATATATATATATATATATATATATATATATATATGAAAAAATTTTAATAAACGGACGTGGTTTTTGCCTCAGACACGGAGGTCTTAACGATCTCATTTAATGTTACTGAACGGTAGAACTACTTTTAATATAACGTCCGTGAATGTCTTTTGTCATATTTACATAAGATTTTACATTATCTGCACTTTTTGAGGTGTTAATAAACGGTTATGGTTATGGTTACACTCATGTTAATTTGTTATCTTATTTTTCGCGGTTAAACTGAATGTATGTTAGTCTCCTAAAGGAAACGGCATTGTGAAGTAAAGACTAGCATATTATTTTGAGGCTGTTGAAGTGATAATTGTTAAAAGTATGTTTTGCATGTAATATTTCAGACTTGTTGAGCTCGTGTCTTCACTGTGTCTGCACCGGAGGAGTCACTGACTGTGTTAGGAGGAGGAGGAGGTGTTCTCAGCTTCTTCAGAAGAGAGGGACAGACGGGTTTGAGGAGAGTAAACTTCATAATTCCTTCATGTTATCTTTTTTTACTAAGACTAAAATAATTTTTGTTTTTGTAGATGTTAAAAGCCAGAGACATGGGAGAGCATTATTCTTTTGAGATTTTATGTAAGTTATTTTTAGAAAATAAATGTTTCTGTTGTCTCCTGCCTGTTTACTTCACATTTTGATGCAACAACATTGTGATTACATGCTCATTTCATTAAAATCATTTATGTCTGTGTTTTTCATTGCAGAACTCAAACCAACTTTGGAGTTGTCTTGTCTGATTTGGAGAGTCATCATTCTTGGTCTTCCCTCTTAAAGGTAAAGTTCACACAAAAAATATTTTAATTACCCTCATGTCATTCCAAACCTATAAGACTTTTGTCTGTCTTTACAACACAAAAGAATATATTTTTAATTTTCTCATAATTTTGTTAATCCATTTATAGTCTAGATAATCAGCATTTTCAAGCCTCATAAAGACAGTTATTGTAGAAGTGATCCATTCTGATATTTATATATGAATAAATCTTAAATTATATGATAGCAAACATGCATGTTCAAAATAAAATGCTGGTATCCCAGACTAGCAATGGAGAACACAAATTAAGAGAATATTAAATATATTTATTTGTTTTCCAAAAATTAGCAGAGTTTGTATGGGTCTGGAACAACATGGGAGAGTAAGTTATAACAATTTTTATTATTTGGTGAACTAACCCTTTGAAGAGAAGCCCTCCCCGTACATGAACATTTGTGAGGTATGTGAATGTCATGTCTGTTTTAATGTTTCAGTAAAGAAGCTTTCAGAAAGCTATACATTTATTCAAACAATATCACATGCCCTCTCACTAGTGCTGCCATTCATAGCCTTCTCGAGCGCTGTGGTAGACAGAAGACATTAAACAACCTCACAAAGTGTTGAAACTTTAAAACCGATTATTTACCTATCCTTATGGATGTGAATACACCTCTATCTGAAAATGGATAGTTTAATTAAATGTTTTATTTTTTCAAATGTGTTTCTCTTTCTAGGCCACTGATGAAGAACAGGCGGTGACTGGATGAATGCTGGTCAAAGAAGAGAACATCCTTTCCCCTAAACTGACGCAACAGTGGTTTTAAAGGAGGACGCTGCCCTGGATGATGTAGATGTCACATGTGCTGATGGGGCTTCTTCATGACTACATCAATTATGATAAAGAAATCATGAAAATTGACATTGATGCATGATCTGTATTCATGGACTATGAAACAAACTGTAAGTGTATAATTTGTAAAAAAAAAAAAAAAAAAAAAAAAAATGTTAAATGCTTGTTCTTTGTTGTTTAGTTGAAGAGTTTACACTGTCATTCATACACATGCTCACATTCTTTCACACACACATGTCTGTTAAATGTTATAATATCAATGTTAATGTTGTGGTTTGTGTACTGTCATGCCAGAATAGTTGGTAAAGAACCTAACTAATTTTACATTTATTGTATAATAGTGTTTCGTATATTTTTATACAATATATAAAAAGTCCAATTTGATCTTAAGTTATATTCAACAAATGTTCAATGCTTTATTTATGAACTCTGTAGCGGTTAATGCCATACTTTTATGCATGTCTTCTTACATGTTACTTTTTGACTTTTCTCTTGTTTTTAATAAATATTTTCCTTTTGATAATTATTATTATTTGTGTGTAAAAGTGATACTTAAAATGAACAAGATTTGTAGGTTTAATGCTTAGCTCAATTTGGGTTCATTTTAGCCTAGCAATGTAGTGTTTCCCACAGCCATTCGTGGCAGCACTCCGCGACTTCATTTTCTGCCAGCAGGATACGCTAAGAGCGGAAGAGTAAGAGGTTTCTCCATTAACGGCTGCAAAGCAACGCTGAGCTCACAAATGCTGTCTTATCAAGCATTACATGCAAAATGAATTTGTACATTTTCTAAATACAGTAGTTTTCCTTCTGAAATACAGTGATAAAAAGCACCCGCTCTGGTTTTTGAAACCTTGCAATGTAGTAATTTTAAACCATAAAAAAAGCAACCCAGCAGGCTGGGTTAAACGTAATAACCCAACTTGTTGGGTTAAAATAACCCAGCGTTAGGTTCGTCCCTTTTTGACCCAGCGCTGGGTTGCCAAAATAACCCAAATTGGGTTGTTTTCAACCCAGCAGTTTTTAGAGTGTAGGCACACTATAATGTTGCCTCTGAAAGTCATTTTAGCATTGCAATAATCTTTATTACACCACTCAATTAGCAAAAGTATTTGTTGAAATAGCACCTAACTTAGTGTGCACTTCAGGTAATTAGTTTAACATATAATGCTAAAACAGTATGTATTTGAACCAACTGAGAATACCAATTGTTGGACAAAGGTAGAATGAGAAAAACAGTTAGGAAAAGAAAGAATTGGAGGACAAAGTGCTCAGTATAAAAGCAAATCACCTCAGTTGTTGGAGTAATGGATTTGAGTCCACATACTGACTGAACGGGTTTAATGTTGCATGTTGTTGCAAGTCAGCAAGTAGCTGATGAGGTCTGACACCCAGCTGTTGCTCTATATCATTCATTCTCTCTCTGTGCCTATATTGAAGAGAAATATTCTGCTCCAAATTATGCTTCATATTTGAGGATGGACGAAATGAAATGCAGATAAAAGGACAACGGTCACTTGTGAAATTGGTTTTGTAATTATAATTTTAATTTAGAGATAAATGTAATCATTTGAACAAATATTCAAATAATGTGTCCATTCATCAGCAGTACTTGTCATACCTGACCAGTTAAAGTAATGAACATGGGCACGTCAATTTCCATACAGCGGGTCTTATTTGTCATATTTTCACTGCCCAGTCTAATCACTGCTAATATCAGACACTGAGTAATGGAGATATTTTATTCATTCAAACAGTAATAAATAATTATGCATGGGGAAGAAACACATGAATGAATTATCTGTAATGGGTGATAAATTGACGACAAACACAATCCTATAATAACATCTTTGTTTTTCTCTGAGAGAAAGGTCCTCTTCTGTGTGGTTCCTGGCCAGAACTGCTTTCCTGTAGGCTGTTATGCAAATATTATTTGTACAGATGAAAGTTTGGGACATGATAAGAATTACTGTAATAAATTATAATTGGAATAGAATGCTCGTGGGAAAGAAATCAATTTGTTAATGTTATTCCCAAGGTGCTTGAACATTTTGAGAACATGTGAGGTTAGTAAACACTTTAGGGCATCTATCAATCAATCCTGAGAAAAGAGACCTAACAAACAAATAAATTACAATAATTCAGCCAAATATTAAAAACTGTTGAATATTCACTCCCCCTCAGGCCATCCAAAAATGAAAAGATTTTTTGGAAAAGATTTAGAGAAATACAGCAATATGTCACTTGCTCACCAATGGATCCTCTGCAGTGAATGGGTGCCATCAGAATGAGAGTCCAAACAGCTGTTAAAAACATCACATCACAAGTTATCCACATGATTCCAGTCCACCAATTAATGCCTCATGAAGTGAAAAGCTGCATGTTCGTACCATCACTAAGGCGTTTTAATTTTAATCTTCTGGCCAAAATATGAGTTCTTCTGATGGCACCCATTCTGAGTAAGTGATGCAATACTAAATTTCTCCAAATCTGTTCTGATAAAGAAACAAACTCATTAAAACGCCTGAGGGTGAGTACATTTTCAGCTATTTTTTAAATTTGAGTGAACTATTCCTTTAATTCTTATTAAATTGAACTCTGTGTGCACTTTTGTAACTATTAATATTCAAGTGCTGCTTTAGTTTAGATCAAAGAAATGTTTGCTTATGGCTATGCTCATGAGCTATTACGGTGTGGTTCTGCTTTTATACTGCGAAATATCTGAACACCTATCATTGCTATTCCGTTAAAAGTTTCACCAGGGAACATTTTCATGGTAGCAGTCTCTAGTTTGAGTTTCAGAGCAGCTGTGAGTTATCAGCTTTTTCCTACATGTCAGTGTTTGACACATCTGGGATCTGTGCAGAAAGCTGATAACTCCCTTCTATCTCTGCACCTGCAGGATTACTACAGAAATCTATAAAGGGGTGGACACGTTTTCCCACAGCATTGTGCTTCCTTGTACAGAAACCTGTTCTTTTTGGATAAGCACTAAAGCATTTTATTGACTGGCAGAAAGATCCTTAAAAAGTTCAAAAGAGACAATTATCCCGCTGCCAGATTGGAGGTGTATATTGACTGTGGTTGGAGAGTACCTCTTTGGACCAGAGTTTCCAATGTGTGATGGTGTCAGAATGAATCAGATTTCAAAGGATATTTCACTTAAAAATGATAATTCTGTCATCTCTGCTCACTTTGATGTAATTACAATTGTATTAATTTCTTTCATCCCAGGTTTAAAAAAGTACACTTCCATAATTTACTTAAAGTGTTGTATTTTTGCACACTAATTTTGTACTTAATATACTAAAAAAATGATCCTTTAGTACTACTTAAGATAAACTTAAGATCAAGTATACTCAAATTTGGTAAACTATGAATATGAAATAAAATGCACTTTTAAAATACTATCTCTTTATTTAAAACAATTATTTAGTTACCACTTGTGGTACACTTGAACCCATCTTTCATACACAAGTAAACTCAAGTGTACTACAAATGGTGACTAAATATTTTTTTTAAATACAGAGATATTATTTATTTTAAAAGCGCATTTTAGTTTATTTTCATGGTGTTCCAAAATAACATAGTTGAGTAAACTTAGTTGATCTTAAGTTTATTTTAAAAATAATAATTTGTAGTATATTAAGTACAAAATCAGTGTGCAAAAATAGAGCACATTATGTACATTATGGAAGTATATATTTTTTAACCTCATTTGCATGAATCGCAAACAAAGATATTTAAATGAGAATGAAAGTTTTTAAATAAAAGATATAATCATACCGGTTTTGAAGACCATGAGTAAATGGCGACTAAAGTATCCTTTTAAGAACATTAAATACTCAATATTAGCATTTCCCCTTTATACTGAATACTGGATTATTTTGAAATATAGTTGCAAACACATGAACTTACATTCTTCAGCAAATTTTATCCGGGGAGTTCTTGCTTCTCTTGTTCCTCTTCAGGAACTCGAGCTGCGTCGAAAGCGCTTTGGGGAACGCGTTCAGCGTACGCGACTCTGAATATCGTGTGTAATCAGTCCAATGGAAGGGCGTGACGTCACCGACGTGGTGACGTAAGCGACCAGGAAGCTATAAAAGCACGTGCCATGCAGCTGGCGTCAGCTTCGCGCCTTTCAGCAAGCGCTCTGTGTGTGAATGTCATTTGTCCGTCTTGTGAGTCTTATTTACTGTTGTCTGTCCAGTTAAAAGAGCTCCTAGACATGCCAAAAAAGCAAGGTATCGAAGCTAAGAAGTCCTCGGCCAAGAAACCCTGACGCCAATGGCCCGGGGTTTCAGAGGGCAGCCTCCGCTGGGGTAGAACGGTACACACCGCAGTCCACGGTGCCCGTCCCACCTCAGTGCCCTCTAGGGGTCGTTCTGCCAACCCTGCCAGTGCTCCAGGGCGCAGCGGCCCCGGGCGAGCATCGTTCTCAGTATCCTCCGCCCGTGCGCGTAGCGGGGCTGGGACGCTCGCCGCCCCTGCGGGGGTCTCTTACACCAGATGTCAGTCTCGAGAGAGTAGATTATTTAGCAGCGTGGAAACTACTGCCAAATGTATCTCGTTGGGTCCTGCATATAGTAGAAAAAGGCTACCACATTCAGTTCGGCTCCGTGCCACCTATATTCAACGGGGTCGTTCACACGATAGTGGGCCCCATGCAGGGTCTGGTTATGGAACAGGAAGTGAAAACCCTATTAGAGAAGGGGGCCATCAAGGTGGTCCCTCCTCAGGACAGGGAGTCCGGATTTTACAGCCGGTATTTCATAATTCCAAAGAAGGATGGGGGGCTGCGTCCGATTATAGACTTGAGGGTCTTAAATCGTTCAGTTATGAGACTGAAGTTCAGAATGCTCACAATCAAGCATGTTGTAGCTCAGATCAGGTCCGAGGACTGGTTTGTCACGATAGATCTCAAAGACGCATATTTTCACATCTCCATCCTTCCACAACACAGGAAGTTTCTGAGGTTCGCTTTCGGGGGCGAAGCCTACCAATATCGAGTACTTCCCTTTGGCCTCGCACTCTCACCCCGCACGTTCACAAAGTGTGTAGATGCGGCTCTGGCCCCCCTGCGCATGCAGGGCATCCGCATTCTAAATTATATCGACGATTGGTTGATTTTAGCTCAGTCAGAGCAGATTGCGGTTCGACATCGAGATGTCGTTCTCGCACATATGGGGGAGCTGGGTTTGAGACTGAACGCCAAGAAGAGTGTACTTTCTCCGGTTCAGAGAACCACCTATCTAGGCGTAGTATGGGATTCGACCGCGATGCAGGCACGATTGTCCCCTGCTCGTATCGAGTCGATCCTCATCTCAGTCAAGAGAGTCAGAGAAGGCCAGTCACTCACTGTCAAACAATTTCAGAGATTGTTGGGTCTGATGGCAGCTGCGTCCAACGTGATACCTCTTGGCCTGCTGTACATGAGACCCCTACAGTGGTGGCTCAAGACCAAGGGATTTTCCCCGAGGGGCAATCCGCTTCGCACTATCAAGGTCACGCGGAGCAGCCTCCGTGCCTTAGACATGTGGAAGAAACCTTGGTTCTTGAATCAGGGCCCGGTGCTGGGAGCTCCTTGTCGCCGTGTGACACTAGCGACGGACACGTCCCTCACTGGCTGGGGTGCGGTCATGAGTGGCCACCCTGCCCGTGGTCTGTGGAGCGATCGCCATCTAACATGGCATATCAATTGTCTAGAAATGCTAGCAGTTTATCGTGCACTGAAGCACTTCCTCCCAGACCTGAGAGGTCACCATGTGTTGGTGCGCACCGACAACACATCAGTGGTCTCTTACATCAACCACCAGGGAGGTCTGCGTTCGCGCCCCTTTGTACAAGCTGGCCCACCAGATCCTGGTGTGGTCCCAGAGCAAACTCCTCTCATTAAGAGCAGTATATATTCCTGGGAAGTTAAATATGGGAGCAGACATACTGTCGAGGCAGGGGCCGAGGCCCGGGGAATGGAGACTTCATCCACGGGTGGTAGATCAAATATGGAGAGTGTTTGGCAGGGCTCAAGTAGACCTTTTTGCGACTCAGGAGACGTCACAATGTCCCCTCTGGTTCTCTCTAGTTCATCCAGCTCCTCTGGGACTGGACGCTATGGTACAGACCTGGCCGAGGCTTCGTCTGTACGCATTTCCCCCTATCGCTCTGCTCCCGGGAGTTCTGGCGAGAGTACGCCGGGACGGGGTCCGTCTGTTATTAGTAGCCCCGTTCTGGCCGGGCCGAGTATGGTTCTCAGATCTAGTCTCGCTCCTCGACGGCTCTCCGTGGGAGATTCCGATCAGGACAGACCTACTGTCACAGGCGCAGGGCAGGATAATTCACCCTCGCCCGGAGTTGTGGAAGCTGTGGGTGTGGCCCCTGAGGGGGCACAACTGGTAGCAGCTGGTCTCTCAACTGAGGTTGTTGAGACCCTACTCCAATCCAGAGCTCCCTCTACGAGGAAACTGTACGCCCTGAAGTGGAAGCTCTTCACTTCATGGTGCAGAGACCACCAGCTAGACCCAGCAAACTGCCCAGTTGGTACAGTTCTGGAGTTTCTACAGGCTAGGCTCTCTGCAGGGTTGACCCACTCTACTCTGAAGGTTTACGTGGCGGCCATTGCGGCCTACCACGCCCTTCTCGACGGTCAGTCTCTGGGAAGACACCCCCTAGTTACACGTTTCCTCCGCGGTGCACTGAGGCTGAGACCTCCAGTACGGTCCCGTATTCCCCCGTGGGACTTGGTTGTGGTGTTAGAGGCTATGTGCAAACCCCCGTTTGAACCTATTCAAGATATCTCAGACAGACATCTCACACTTAAAACCTCTTTTCTGTTGGCTATTACCTCTCTGCGGAGAGTAGGAGATCTTCAGGCCCTCTCGGTGGCCCCTTCTTATCTTGAATTTGCACCAGGCATGACTAAAGCGTTCATATGCCCTCGAGCGGGATATGTTCCCAAGGTTCCCTCTGTTACACCACGACCTGTATTGCTGCAGGCCTTCTGTCCTCCTCCCTTTCGGGAGCCCGACCAGGCGAAGCTAAATTGTATGTGTCCGGTTCGAGCACTGGACGCATACGTCCACAGAGCTGCCCTGTGGAGAAAAACTGACCAATTGCTTGTGTGCTACGGTCCCCCCAAGAGGGGTTCTCCTACTTCTAAGCAGACTATTAGTCGTTGGATAGTCGAGGCTATCAACGTTACCTATGAGTCCTCTGGTCGTCCCCCGCTGTCGGGAGCCAAGGCTCACTCTACTCGGGGTATGGCGGCCTCTAAGGCCTTCTTAGCAGGTGTATCCATGCTGGACATCTGCAACGCTGCGGGGTGGTCCACGCCCTCTACATTTATTAGGTTCTATGGCCTAGATATGCCAGTCACTCCAGGCGCTTCTGTCCTCCTGTCCTGAGCTGTGCTCTTCGGATACACACCAGGCAGGGGTTTGGTAGTCTGGCGGCGTTAGGACTCGTTCCCCAAAACGCTTTCGACGCAGCTCGAGTTCCTGAAGAGGAACGTCTCTAGGTTACGTATGTAACCCTAGTTCCTCGAGGGAACGAGACGCTGCGTCTCGGAGCCATACCCTCGGCACCCCTGCCGGCGCTTGCTGGTACTCGAAGCTGACGCCAGCTGCGTGGCACGTGCTTTTATAGCTTCCTGGTCACTTACGTCACCACGTCGGTGACGTCACGCCCTTCCATTGGACTGATTACACACGATATTCAGAGTCGCGTACACTGAACGTGTTCCCCAAAGCGCTTTCGACGCAGCGTCTCGTTCCCTCGAGGAACTAGGGTTACATATGTAACCTAGAGACGTTTCCCTTTATATCCTGGATGGGTTATAAATGATATTCCAATGTAAAACCACTAGGACAAACTCTGAACATCAGAACAGTGTTTAAATTAGAAACAACTGAGATTTGTTCAAAATAAAGAGAAAGAGGAACATGAAGTCAATGTAGACCAATACTAAGGCAAAATTAGTATGGTCAAAATCATGATTAAAATGTAATGTAGTTATCTGGAATAAATTTTCCAAATGTCAAACTAACACACATACATCTGCATTACTTTTACTTGACATATGACTAATCACTCTGGATCAGCCAGAAACACTGATTAATCATCATACAATAAAAAAACATAAAATATAATACTATAATATAAAGTAATATTTCCATGTTGCTTTCCGAAGGAAAAATAAAAAGTATACAGAATACAGACCTACTTTTGAATGATTGTCAATGAAGAAAGAAGCTTTTTGAACCCTGATGGTGTAGTTACCAGCAGGAGCTAATGGGGCCATGCTAACAAGCCTTGATCTGTGAGAATCAGTCTGTTTCAGATTATGCTTTTGATGAACTCTCTACCTCTGTTTTGCACCCATGAATTGTTTTTCTGATTACAGTAGAAAACTGAGCCAGTCAGCTGTGTCAGACACTTGAAAGCAGACACTGACTGATAAAGACATGCATCACTTCCAGCATGACAGTACAATAACGCACAAATATCTGCACAATAATAAAAGTGATCCAGCTTTTTCCCCCATTCAGTCAAACATGGTAAATACTGAAATCACACGTCAGTGAGCAGTTCCATATGAGCAATTATTCAACAGACTTTGGCACAGTGTCACAACATCCAGCACCAATCAACAAATGCCAAATGAAAGACCTAGCATACATCAGAGACGTCAGAGAGGTGATGCATGAGAAATGTATCTCCATCAATTTGGCCTGATTTTTGGCTAATGAAGAGCACTCTAAAGAAAAAGTGAAGTGTGTGTGTGTGTGCATTTGGTGAGTCATCTCCATTGAGGTAAAAATTACTGTTTAAAATTACTGTTTTTCTTTTTGAATATGTTTTAAAATGTAATTTATTCATGTGATTTCAAAGCTGAATTTTATCAATGATACATGATCCTTAAGAAATCATTCTAATATTTTAATTTGCTGCTCAGAAAATATTTATTATTATTATTGTTATTATTATTATTATTATTATTATCAATATTATGTTGCAAACACAATATTATGTTGCAAACATTTTTCCAGGTTTCTTTGATGAATGGAAAGTTTAGAAGAAATCTTCTGTAAGATTATAAATGTCTTTATCATCATTTATCATGTTTTGATCAATTTAAAGCATTCCTGTTAAACGAAAGTATTAATTTATTTCAAAATAAAAAAATAAACTAATAAAGATAAAAATTATACCCACTCCAAGCTTTTTAATGGTATAATGTATAATGTTACACAAACTTTTTTATTTCAGATTAATGCGGATCTTTGGATCTTTCCTTGAGCAAGCGGCACCGTAGAGCTGGGCGTAGGCAGGCCACCCTGCATGTCCAGGCCCCCCCAAAAATGACGGTGAATGGAAGAGCAAGAGGACCAGGGATGTGTGACCCAGAAAGAGAGGGAACTGCTCTTGGGGGGATGGCGAATGCACCTCTCCCTCCCCCGGAAGAGGGCTTGGTGGAGAATTTAGTTTTTTTTTCTATCAAGAGAGCAGTTGTCTCTGTCCCTGGGTTCCAAGAGGACATGGAGAGTTGCAGATGGCAGATGGAAGACTGGTTACCCTCTTGGGACCTGACTCTAGTGCTCAAAGCACTACAGCAGAGCCCATTTGAGCCATTGCAGTCAGTTGAGCTAAAGTTTCTTTCAATGAAAACTCTGCTCCTGGTTGCATTGGCCTCCATCAAGAGATTAGGTGACCTGCACGCATTTTCGATTGACGAATCGTGCCTAGAGTACCTGACTCCCAGGTAATCCTGAGGCCCCGGCCTGGCTACGTACCCAAGGTTCCTACTACCCACTTCAGGGATCAGGTAGTGAACCTGCAAGCGCTGCCCCAGAAGAAAGTAGACCCACATGCTAAGGTTCCATATGCAGAAACCTGAGTGGATCTCATATGTGTAAAGTCCACGGTATAGCCTCAGAGCCCTGTGTTTACCCAGCAGACTTTGGCCATTTCCAAGAGGGATATAATCACCTCTGATCTTCTACAACCCGAATTCCGGAAAAGTTGGGACGTTTTTTAAATTTTAATAAAATGAAATCTAAAAGACTTTCAAATCACATGAGCCAATATTTTATTCACAATAGAACATAGATAACGTAGCAAATGTTTAAACTGAGAAAGTTTACAATTTTATGCACAAAATGAGCTCATTTCAATTTTGATTTCTGCTACAGGTCTCAAAATAGTTGGGACGGGGCATGTTTACCATGGTGTAGCATCTCCTTTTCTTTTCAAAACAGTTTGAAGACGTCTGGGCATTGAGGCTATGAGTTGCTGGAGTTTTGCTGTTGGAATTTGGTCCCATTCTTGCCTTATATATATTTCCAGCTGCTGAAGAGTTCGTGGTCGTCTTTGACGTATTTTTCGTTTAATGATGCGCCAAATGTTCTCTATAGGTGAAAGATCTGGACTGCAGGCAGGCCAGGTTAGCACCCGGACTCTTCTACGACAAAGCCATGCTGTTGTTATAGCTGCAGTATGTGGTTTTGCATTGTCCTGCTGAAATAAACAAGGCCTTCCCTGAAATAGACGTTGTTTGGAGGGAAGCATATGTTGCTCTAAAACCTTTATATACCTTTCAGCATTCACAGAGCCTTCCAAAACATGCAAGCTGCCCATACCGTATGCACTTATGCACCCCCATACCATCAGAGATGCTGGCTTTTGAACTGAACGCTGATAACATGCTGGAAGGTCTCCCTCCTCTTTAGCCCGGAGGACACGGCGTCCGTGATTTCCAACAAGAATGTCAAATTTGGACTCGTCTGACCATAAAACACTATTCCACTTTGAAATAGTCCATTTTAAATGAGCCTTGGCCCACAGGACACGACGGCGCTTCTGGACCATGTTCACATATGGCTTCCTTTTTGCATGATAGAGCTTTAGTTGGCATCTGCTGATGGCACGGCGGATTGTGTTTACCGACAGTGGTTTCTGAAAGTATTCCTGGGCCCATTTAGTTATGTCATTGACACAATCATGCCGATGAGTGATGCAGTGTCGTCTGAGAGCCCGAAGACCACGGGCATCCAATAAAGGTCTCCGGCCTTGTCCCTTACGCACAGACATTTCTCCAGTTTCTCTGAATCTTTTGATGATGTTATGCACTGTAGATGATGAGATTTGCAAAGCCTTTGCAATTTGACGTTGAGGAACATTGTTTTTAAAGTTTTCCACAATTTTTTTACGCAGTCTTTCACAGATTGGAGAGCCTCTGCCCATCTTTACTTCTGAGAGACTCTGCTTCTCTAAGACAAAGCTTTTATAGCTAATCATGTTACAGACCTGATATCAATTAACTTAATTAATCACTAGATGTTCTCCCAGCTGAATCTTTTCAAAACTGCTTGCTTTTTTAGCCATTTGTTGCCCCCGTGCCAACTTTTTTGAGACCTGTAGCAGGCATTAAATTTTAAATGAGCTAATTAAGTGGATAAAAGTGTAAAATTTCTCAGTTTAAACATTTGCTACGTTATCTATGTTCTATTGTGAATAAAATATTGGCTCATGTGATTTGAAATTCCTTTAGTTTTCATTTTATTAAAATTTAAAAAACGTCCCAACTTTTTCGGAATTCCGGTTGTATATACAATTACCGTATTTTTCGGATTATAAGTCGCACCTTAGTATAAGTCGCATCAGTCCAAAAATGCGTTATGATGAGGAAGAAAAAATATTTAAGTCGCACTGGACTATAAGTCACATTTATTTAGAACCAAGAAGCAGTGGGATCCAATCATTACATGCCAATGTGCATTGGCTTGTTTAGTTCACATTCGTAGTGGATTGGTCTCTCTAAGCGAGATCCCAAATTCGGTCAATACCGATGTGACATCTCTATTCCCTCCTTCAGGGAACGAGGGTTACATATGTAACCAAGTCGTTACTACTAATACTAATAGTAAGCTTACTTTTCCAGTGATAAAGGTACTTTACAAAGACATAAACCTAAGTACAGCCAAATTACATAATAACAAACATACAATGCATAATACAGTGATGATATGATTCTGCATGTGTGCAATCCACCCATCCAAACCAAATAATAAAATAATAAAACCAGCGGTACCTGCCGGAATAATGCAAAAAAAGAGCCATAGTAGGACTTCAAACGGCAAGAGTGAACATGACAGTAGAAGAAACCATCCCACAAAAACACATGTACACACATCATAAGCAGGGGCGGAAGGGAGCTCAAGGAAGACTGGTGCAATGCAGCAGGAATAACAACCAGTAAAATATATGTAAGAAGGACAAAATCACAACAAATCATAAATACTTTATACATAACAGTTAATGAACAAACTTCATGCATACACACCAACAGATGTCAGTATGAAGTTAAAGACCACCTCAGAGAATTGTAAATTTCTTACTAAATATGACTAGATAAGAAACATGAATGCTACGAGTTCAGTGCATGATAAATTCACAAGGAATCCTATTTTTATTATACACAATATTCATAAGCAATTAACATAATTATCACAGAGTAAAGTTGAACTGTTTAATGAACATGTAATTATTTATGGTGGTACCATTTGAGATCACATATAAATAATTTAAAACATTCAGCGGAATGGATAACATTCAATTCATTGGACTGACAATCTTGAAACTCAAATTCAGTTTAACAAACAGCTTAAAGGTGTATTGGAAGCATAAAAATTACTGCAGTGTCCTGGTGGTCCCCATAAGTAGGTCGGAGACTGTGACTACAATAGGAAGCTATGCCCATAAAAGATGAGAAATAAAAGAGCTCATGACTTACATCAATGTCTCTCTGTGCAACAAAGTTAATTATATACGGTATACATAAGTCAGATGCCAAAATATGATTTAGAACTATAAGTGTGCATGGGAAGATACTGGGTGACTCCATCCTCACTCGCTTTGTGTGCGATATTCCCTCCATCTCACATTTTCTAAAAAAGGTTTCAAAGCTTCAGGATATAAGTCACTTTTTCTGAATTTAGATATGCAAGTTTTCTTCTTGGATTTGATGAGACTTTTCTTCTTGTTTGGGTGGCACAGCAAAGTGCCCCAAGACAACTGTAAAAAATAAAAATAAAAAAAATCCCCCATTTCTCTAGCTTTTCATATTCCTACTTCTTCACTTTATTTTCTTCTGACAAATCTTACTGTACATTTGTACTGCTATACGTATCACCTACTGGTGTTTTTTGCACTTTATCTGCAATCACATAGAGTGGTTTGCTTGTATGTCTGAGAATTTAGAAGTCCCAAATGATTTTAACCTTTTTTACACATTAAAATATGTATTTTTTTATTTTTATTTTAGTTTATGAGACAGACGGATGGACTGACAGACGGGACAGACAGAAAGACAGACAGACAGATAAAGATCTGACTGACTCGGGTGGAAAAGGCTTCTCGTCTTGGAACTTTCGACCTCAGCTCACGTTTGTACACAGAGTCTTATAGATTTGGTTGTCCTGTTGTGCTGTTCCTGCATCTTATGTTGTAGGTTGCCTCAGGGGCTTCTTTGTAGTCAGCACCCCAGGTCTTTTTGATGTTGTAAACCCTTGTCTCAAGTGATCTGGTGCTGAGTGATTGTTCTTGTCCTGTCATGATTAGTGCTTCTGTGTTTTCCTCCGTCCTGCAATATCTATAATTGCTAGGATTTCCAAGTGTCGAGTGGGTTGCACACATCAGGTTGCACTACCCCCTGTTGTGCTGCTAGGGGTCATTCCCCTGTGTGCCTCAACACATAAAAGAGCATTTCCCTTAAAGATTTATAAGAGCAATAAACGGGTGCGTCTTTTTTAAAGATGCAATTTCACTCATTCGTTTCTGGATGCAGCCGTTACCTGGTGCTGGGGGATGGTCACAATCGCTGCCTTATGTGTCGGGGCAAACACGCTGAGGTGGGGTTCATGGATGAGTCATGCTCCCATCCTCCTCCTCCTCCAACTGGCAGCAGTGGGTGGTTCAAGAGGATCAAACAAAGGCCCTACTAACTCACGCTCTGCCAACCTGTGAAACGAGGTAAACGCTGCACCGCACACTCAGACCCCACTGCGGGTACAGCGGTGGTTCCACTGGTCCTGCTTGCATGGTGTCTGGGTGCCTGGCTAGCGCTACCCAGCCTGTCTACCTAAATTCGTCAGACATTCAGCCTCGACTATGCGATTCAGTTCACCCGGCATCCCCCCAAGTTCAGCAGCATCTGCTTCACAACAGTAAAAGAGGCTGATGCTTCTGTCTTGTGTGCGGAGATTGTAGTCCTACTGGCGAAAGATGCGATAGAGCCGGTCCCTCCAGCCGATTTGAGAATGGGGTTTTGTAGCCCTTACTTTATTCTACTCAAGGCGGTGGGTTATGCCAATCTTGGACCTGCAAGTCTTGAACCCGGCCCTCCATGCATTACCGTTCAAGATGTTGATGCAGAAATGCATCTTTGGGTGTGTCCGTGCCCGAGATTGGTTTGCAGCGATTGAACTTAAGGATGTGTACTGTCATGTGCTGATCCTTCTGCACCACAGACCTTTGGCCAGCAGAAGGGGAATGCCGTCTCTAAGCAGAGGATGGCCCACTGGATTGTGGATGGCTTATCAGGCACAGAGTGTGTCCTGCCCATTCAGGTTGCAAGCTCACTCAACTAGGAGTGTTTCATCCTCCTGGGCGCTGGTTCGTGGCACCTCACTGACAGATATTTGTAGAGCTGCAGGCTGGGCGACCCCCAACACATTCACTAGATTCTTTAGCCTTTGTGTAGAGCCAGTATCCTCCTGTGTTCTCACCTCAAATGGGTGGTAGCACTGAGAGGCCCCGGTTAGTGCTGGCTTGCTAAAACCTCTCCAGAGAGTACATTTTGTAGACACTGTTGTGCTCCTCCATCCCCTCGGCACCCAGGTGTAGGTGGCTCGCACAGGGCACTGGAAGGGGCAGCATCCATGGCACTTTGGTAGGAATCCCAATTCATCGGTCATCCGACGCAACATAGAGATTGACCAACTGAAAGGGAACATCTCAGTTACATATGGTAATCCTTGTTCCCTGAAGGAGGGAATGCCACAGCTGCTGTACCACGGCTGAGTGGCTGGGTCACTGGCTCGGCTCCTCAGTGAAAACCTTTTATGTTCACGCTGTGATCAGCTGCAGCTGGATGCAATTATTGCATGCCAGTGTGTAGTGGCTCGTTTAGTTTTCACTCGAAGTAGATTGGTCTATCGAATTGATATCCCCAATTCGTCAGTCATCTGACGTGATGTCTCCGTTCCCTCCTTCAGGGAACGAGGGTTACCATACGTAACCGAGATGTTACTTCATGTTTCAAATGTTTTTAGTTTTTATAAGAAATGTCTTATGCTCACTAAGATGTACTTATCTGATAAAAAGTACAGTAAAACCGTAATACTGTGAGATGTTTTTACAATTTAAAATAAACTAAATTTTCCTTTTTAATATGTTTTGAAATGCTTTTTATTCATGTGATGGCAAATTTAAATATTTAGCAGTCATTTCTCCAGTTTTCATTGTCACATGATCCTTCAGAAATAATTGTAATATGCTTATTTGGTGCTCAAGACACATTTTTTTTTATAATTATCTATGTTGAAAACAGTTTGTATCCATTTGTAAAAATAAATCCTTTGCAACATGTCTATTATGTCACTTTTGATCAATGTAATGTATCATTCATTAATAATAGCATTAAAAAACATCTTACTGACCCAAATGTGTGCAGTCTGTGAAATTATTTGGTCAAGAAGACAGGCCTTTGTTTCTAAAGATTTCTTTGGTCTGGGGGTCTAAATAAAGCCATCAATATAATGTGACTATACAGCACAGAGGTGCAAAATGGCATGAGTGTTTATTCGCAGAAGCTTAAGAGCCAGCTGTAAATTGGAGACAGCAGTCCTAGTGAGACTGCCAGCCACCACAAATAATTATCACTACAAACACCTATGGATCTAGAGCTATGCAATCAACTCTAAGTAATGGGTATTTCTTGTTTGTACAGATAAGATACAGAGATAGATTCTATCAAATAAATTGAACATACTGTAAAAACAAACACTTATAAATGTGAAAATCTGCTTTTGCATTACAGTGGGTCATCCATTCCTAAGATACCTGATAGCTGGTTTTGCAACAGATAACTGATATTATAGCAGATATTCCAGTTATCTCTTAACTGAATATTCCATATAAATTGTTACAAGGTTTTTGACAAAAGCCAAAAAATGAGCTGCAAGTCCACATGCATAAAATATTAATGGGATTACCCAAGGATTGAAAATATAAAGAGAATCAACACAAGACTTTGTATAGAACATTATTTATGGCAGTTTCATAGTTCACTGAAGAGGACTGATATCTCCAATTGGCAGGGCATTCACACTGAAACAAGATTTTTTTTTAAAAAGCACACATAAAAAAGAAAAATATTCTATCAAGTTTCAGAAATAGAGTGTTGGATCTACTTTTACATTTACCACACACACACACACACACACACACACACACACACATATATATATATATATATATATATATATATATATATATATATATATATATATATATATATATATATATATATATATATATATATATATATATATGTTTTTTCTTACTAAGGCTTTCAATAATGGCTGATGACCTATATGTAAGTGTTTAGCCATTTTCAAAAAGATCTCTTCCCTCTAGAATAGCCACTCTAAGTGTACATAGATGGCATGTCTTACTAAAAATTCTAAATACAAAAATGGTGTGCACATCCCAAACATCCAGATAGGACACAGGTGCAAAACAACTGAATGATATAGACAAATAAAGAAGTGTGAAATCTGCACACTGAAAATTACTGCTCCATAAGAATTTATTCAAGCAACGTTTGAATAAATTCATCAGGCACAATATCAATGTAAAGTGAAGTCAACTTTAAATAGTCACAGGTGATCTTAATTAAGCACACCCAAGAAATCATGTGACAAATACAAGTCATGTGTCACATACAAGTCATGTATATTATGTGACAAATACAACTCATGTAACAAATACAAACTGCAAATCACTATAAAAATCACTTTTTTTAATCACTATAAAATTGCCTTAATATCAAAATCCTCATTCAACCCTAAAGGTGACAAAAATATTTAAGGTATAAATCCAAAAACATTCCCTCTGTAATAATTTATTTTCATAATCTCCTCCTCTTGAGGGTTTTGTTACCTTTTCTATACCAATATTCTGCAAAACGCTGACGTTATGGCCTACTTGTCTAAAATGAAACACTATAGGACTGCGCATATCTCCAATTCGAATGTTACTGCGATGTTCACTATAATAAATATATTTATTATATATATATATAATCCCAAGAGGGGGAGATTATGAGAAGAAATTATTACAGAGGGAATGTTTTTGGATTTATATCTTAAATACTTTGTCACCTTTAGGGTTGAATGAGGATTTTGATATTAAGCCATTTTTATAGTGATTCAAAAAAAAATTTAGTTTGTATTTGTTGTACAGTATTTGTCACATAATATACAGTACATGACTTGTATGTGTCACATGACTTGTATTTGTCATATGATTTCTGATTTAATTTGGAATTTAATCAAAGCAGTTTTTGGTAACACTTTCTATGAAGCCTGTATTTATAATACATTATAATGGTATTCTTAAGGCATTATAATGAATGCATAATGCATTATAAAATACATAGAATATGTTGTATCATCTCATAAATATTCATAAGAACAGTTTTAAGATATTATAATATTTACTTATTTGTGGTTATAGCTTTAAAGAGTATGACATTTTTTATTATAAACCATATAAAACATTTCATTTTCTTCATTTGGAGTATTAATCCCACATCAATTAAGTAACATTATCTCCACAGGAAACACTCAAATAAAACTCAACATCTAACCACTCACAAGCTGTAGTAAGCTGTTGCAATGCATTCAGAATCCACAATCAGCGAAAATGAATCTTTGAAAAACATTAACAAAAATGAAGCATATTTGAAGAGCCTGTTACATTTGTGCGACTGAGTTCATTTTTTTCATTTTCATTGTGTTTTTCTTCTTTTGTAATGGCATATGTTTGATAGTTTCTGAAAAAGTTACGTTCAGTTTTATAAAGTTACGTTCATTATTATTGAACTAAATGTAATTCCACAAGTGTGCGAATTTTAGAGCACTTTGTAAAAAGTGAATAATTTTGTGAAGAAAATGGTTCAAATAATTATTAATTTCAGAAAGCTTCACTTTTCCTGTCAATACCCAGCCACAACCAAAATGAGAAAGAAGGATGTTTAGAATGAATCAATTTGCTAAAATGAATTTGAATTTAATTTTCTTATGCTACATCATCTAGATATCACCAGAAAGAACTGAACCATCCAACATTAAATTCGAAAGAAAGGACCACTTAAAATTAAACAATTCCCATCTCATGAATTGAACTTTCCAATGCTTGTTAAAAGTAGCTTGTTACAGCAAAACCTCTTTTCTGAAAGCATGATTTACTACGAAAATGACTACTAAACCACTGCACACCCCATGCAATAACTTTAAATGTTCTCATCATTTGTATGCAAAACAATAAAACAGCATCTAATTAAATCTTTACAACATTAATTCAGCTCCCGGGAACACTCAGTGACCATCCTCAGAGAACACATGGCAACACTAATAGAAGAGTAAACAGCAACAGAACACCAGGTGCAGGAGAAACAAGGCTGGACCTCACAAATTAATAAGAAATATAGAGAAAAGATGAAGAAAGAAGAATTTTGCTTAGGCATGATTCTAACAGATACTATGCTCTGTCATACATCATTCTGACATTTTTTTAATTTCTTATTTTGTTGAACTAGCTTATTTGCTGATTAGTGAATAATTAGGTGTTCTGTTCTCAAAAGGTTGAGTAACGAACAGCAAAGTCAGTTTGTCCTAGAAGCATTGTTCCTTAAAAAAAAAAACACCTTCAACAGAAAATAACTATTGTCACTGCAATTACATAAATAATTACTTTGCATGTAAGTAATCTTTTAAAGCAGTATTTCTCCTTCACTGCTCTTCTGATGAGAAACCATGATGGATGGTTTTAGTAAGATGCACAAAGGAAGTGGGTGGACAAACTAATTTCCCCTGCTCCGCAAACCCAACACTGGGCAGTCTGCCCTTCGCCATCCGCACCATCCACTGTGATGGTGTAGACTCAGTTAGGGCCACCCTTATAAGAAAAACTCTTAATTTCTCCCTAACTCATAAATCAGAGAGAGAGAGAAAGGCTCACCATCTGCACCCTAACAATTCCAACGCGATGCACTGTTGACTTTTACTGTCTGGAAACAGTGTGTCCATAAAAACATTAGATCATTGAACAGACACTGGGTGGTTTCCAGTGATGTTGCAGTTAGCCCAAAATATGACAGACTTTAGTGTGACTAATTGCTGATTATTTCCATTTAACAACATATTTATGGGCCACTTTCATATAACTTGTGCCTTTATGTCTTATGGTGAAGACATTTATTTCTTTGCCAAATGGAGGCAGATTTAACATCTGAAATCATCTGAAACATCTCATCTGAAAAATGTAAGTAGTAGTCCAAAGCCAATGCCAATCCTGTTCTTTTGCCATATTGGAAGAGGCTGTGGCAAACTAAGCATATGTTTGAAACAATTTTCAGACAGACAGATAGTGAGCAGGTTTTTATGAAATACCAAGTGTACGTGTGTTAGTCCAGATGTCTTGACACTAGGGACTGCACACCCAATAAAACACTTAAAGGATTAAACACCCAATAAAAACAGGAACATAACGGGCAAAAACACATACTGAATGAACACCAACACCAACCTGAGATAAATATGAAAAATGTGCAGCTGTTAACTAGCTAACTTTAAGGCGAGAACATGCTGCCAGACTTTTTGGCATCATACCTACTTTCTAAGTGTTTGCAGAGAAAAACTTGACTTCATATACTAAATGATTGAGGATCACACAGTTCCAGACTTTCAAGTAGTTCCGAAAACAACACACTCACACAGAAACATGCACTAAGAGATGCACAAGAAATGAAAACGATATGTCTTCTAAAATTGCAAATATCCAACATGTTTGAATCCTCTGACTGGATGGAATCAAAGTCTGAAGCTAAAAACTGTAGTCTGTGCCTATCTTATACTATGCAATTTTTTTTATGATATCTTCCAACTCTGAATGAAAAGGGACAAAAACCATCTGTGCAAAAGTCATGTAGTGTAGTGTATTCCAGCCTTTAGAACCACCACCTGAAAAGTGAAAAAAAGTGAAAGTGAAAGTGACATTCAGCCAAGTATGGTGACCCATACTCAGAATTTGTGCTCTGCATTTAACCCATCCGAAATGCACACACACAGAGCAGTGAACACACACACACACACACTGTGAGCACACACCCAGAGCAGTGGGCAGCCATTTATGCTGCGGCACCCAGGGAGCAGTTGGGGGTTCGATGCCTTGCTCAAGGGCACCTTAGTCATGGTATTGAAGGTGGAGAGAGAACTGTACATGCACTCCCCCCACCCACAATTCCTGCCAACCCGGGACTCGAACTCACAACCTTTCGATTGGGAGTCCGACTCTCTAACCATTAGGCCACGACTTCCCCGTAAGAAGGCAGAGAAACATTTGCAGCCAACTTTGTAATCAAAATGAGATTAGATTAATGAGCTTTAGCTCTAAACCAGTGTGTTTCCACACAACTTCCATCTTAATTCGATGCTGTCAGGTGAGATGACTTTCACCTCTTTTTGCCAGCTCCTCTCATCTGCCTCTGCTTAAATCAATTACTGTATAGAAGGTCGATAAACACTTATCGAGTTGAAGGTCTGTCAAAAGCACAGCTGCGTGTGTTCCCTGTCAATCTATTCACATTGTTTGTGACAAACAGATGCTCTTTTCTTGGATGTGAATCACCGATGGAAAGACTGTGTATAAACATTGGGATGAGTCATCAATGACAGCTATTGTACATCATCCTGTACAAACTGATTTTTCGCAGAAATGTTGCTTGGCCTTGACATGTTAAGTTTCAGATTTATTGTTTTTTTTTTTAAATGTGAAAAAAGTTGCATGTAATTTTATGAATATAATTGTTAAAGATGCATTTACTGAGCTGTTAGCACTTGTAGCTTAATGATGATTACCACAAAAAATACCCTTTCTTTAAAAACAGCCAAAAAGGGTGGCAAGGAAGCACTGAAAAGGGAAGCTTAGTATAGTTAGTATACTTAGTATCAATAGTATAGTCAAAAGTCAAATACTCTCAGAAAAAAATGCTTGTCACTGAGATAGTAGCCTTAGTATACCTTTGTACCTTATTTACCCCTAAAGGGTTTACAGTAGTACTGTAAGGGTGAATATTATTACCTTAAGGATATATTTTAATACTAAGGTAGGATCCCCCAAAAGTGAATTACGTGTTAAAATTGTTCCTTGTATGCACTTCTTTCCTTTTTTTGTCAGACCCCAAAATATTGTGTTGTATGAATATTTGAACATGTATTCGTCTATTATTTTTTTTAATGAACACTTGCATATAGGTAAGTTTTTTTTAAAAAAGCATCTCTTTTAACAAAAAGTGGAGAAACTCCACAAAGATTACTTTCAACAACCTCCCTAAACCTTGTGTAGTCATATACCACTTCCTTTGCTGATATTTCATTCTGTAATGTTAACCAATTATATGCATGATATGCATATGTTTACATATGTTTCTGCTTCTTCTTCGCCTGTGTTTTGATCCGATTCTGTATTCTTTTGGAAGTTCCCTACCATATAATAATAAAAATGCAGAATGCTGGAAAGTTATGTCAAAAGCAGGGAAGCGTTGTCTTATAAATTCAATAAATATAGTGAGGAAAGACTTAAAAACAGTTTACTAGCCTTTTCGTAAAATGACGAGAACAATTTTATAGCTCAAATAATGGTTTTAACAGATGAATCAATGTAAGTGCTTTTATAAAACTAGGCTTTATATTTCTTGCCTTAAATTCCCTTAAAATGGGCCCCAATTACTTCCATTATAAGTTCCTTACTTTGCTTTTTGTAAAGAAAAGTCTAAATTATTTTTGTAGTCATTACGCCCCAAATGCTGTTGATTGAGCTTAACTTGTATTAAACCCAGAATCCTCTTCTAAATGTCTATCAATCATGTGCATTTAAAGCTCTTAGGAGTGCATGAGTGCATGAAGATGTACTCTTACAAAAATAAAAAGTCTCTTTTAAAAGATAGACTTGTCAGCTTAATCATCCTCTTCAAGACACCCAAATTTTTGTTATCAAAGTCCTCTGGAACATTATCCAAATTGATCCAAGTGTTTATGGCAACCCAGTGATTGGCGACAGTTGTCTAGCTATGCACAGTGGTGCATCTTCTGGTGGGGGGGGGGGGTTACAAGAAGATAGACTGCTTCTAGGAGAAAAGTAGTGTCAATTTTATGTCTGTGTCCAAGGTTAGATACGAGTCTAAACTGGCATTGTAAGAATTGAAAAGCCATTAAGCTATAACTCGATCAAAGAAAATGTGAGGTTGTGAGTTGATTTCTTTTCCCTCATTCATTCAGGCAATATATCAATGTAAGTCATTAGATTTCAGGACCTAAAAATTGTAGGGTGCCACTTGAAATACAGAAGCAGGCTGTTTAAGAATAGTATATAGCACAATACAATACAGAAAATCTAGGTATTATAAAGAGTCTTATAGTGCCTATATTCAAGCTGAATGAAAGGTTGACTGAAAGGAAAAATTGTTTTGTTAGCAGCCCAGTGTGGTTACTCTCTCACACACATATATGGTTTTATATTTATTTATAATTCTTTATATGACTACGTCTATGTGGAAATTAGTCCATGCATTCAAGCATAAGCCCTTTTATTTCCATTTGCATTGTCTTGATTTTCTAAAGAACATTGTAAATTTTGTCAAAAAAAGCTTGTGACTCTTGGCTCTTTCGTTCAAACACAGCACATCGTCCTTGCATACAGATGTTCTTATTTCATTGTCAAGGAAAACAGAAATCAGTTCATGCAGGTGTCATTGAGAATTAATGTGTGTGTCTGGCATAAGATATAAGTTGACACAACCTACGACATCTATTCAGAATAGAGGTAAACCACAGAACAAATGCAAAAGCAGCTACAAAGGAGCCACAGTTCTGTGTGTGTTCCTTTAAAAACAATACTCACTCATAAATAACAAGAGAAGAATAATGAATAATAATAATTGTGTTATAGTAACACAAATCACCCACAGGTTATAGATAAGACTAAGCAATAAATACATGTTATCACTGTTTTGAATAAATATGATTCAATGACTCTTGTTTAGCATCTATAATAAGTAAAGTTACTTACATTTAAAAGTTTGCATTTTTATTTGTTTTTGAAAGAAGTCCCTTATTCTCACCAAGACTCAATTTATTTGATCATAAATACTGTAAAAACAGTAACACTGTAAAGTATTATTCTAGTTTAAAAATATATTTTCTACCCATGATGGCAAAGCTGATTTTTAATTTTATGTCAAAGACATGGCATAGAGTTGAATTTTCCATAGTGGTGCTTCGGTGTGGGAACATTCAGCAAAACTATATTTAAAAATGTAATTTATTCTGTACTGGAAAATAATTTTCAGCAGTCACATTACTCCCATGTTGCTTTTTTCCATAACATTTTTCAGTGTCAAATTGATCTTTTAGAAATGCTAAATTTGGTTCTCTGTTATTATCAGTTATTATTAGTGCTCAATTATAAATGATAGATCTTATTATTATCAAGGCTGAAAAACCGTTTTGCTACTTAATATTTGAATATTAATATAAAATAAACTGTGATACTTCTTTTTTTCAGGATTCTTTTATAAAAATAAATATTTTGTAAAAAATGAATAGTAGGTTATCATGGTTACTACAAAAAATATTGTTCTCTTACGAGAGTTCTCTCGTACTGCGTCTTAGCTAAGACGCTGCGGGAAAAGTCTCTTTTCACGATACACTGAAGCAAAAAATTATCCTTAATTTTGAATTATTGTAAAGCGCATTTGCAGCAGCATCCAGCCATAGGCGAGACGGCTCGCTCGCTCATTGGCTGCTCTGCGGCAACTGCATAAGCCTATCGAGCGCAGGCTGATGCAACATCAGACCAATGAGGGCGCTCGCGCCCTCCATGCCACTTCCCGCCGAAACGGGTGTGGCCTAGCCCAATAAAGGGAGCTCGAAAAGACTGACTCACCTGATTTTTCATCTCTTCAGCGAAGCTCACGCATCGTTGGATCACAAGAGGAAGCAAGAGTCGTCCGATAGCATCTCAGCGGGACGACCCATTCCTGAAGCCACTGGCCAACGCCGCCTTCCACTGCCGTTCCTGCTGCGCTTTCCGGCGCCTATATCCTTTTCATTCGTATCCTCGTGTGTGTGTTCGCCTGCGACACACACTCGTAAAAGAGCTGCGTCTTTTTAAAGATGCCTTCTTGCGGCTCGTGCAGAGCCCCACTCAGCGAGGGAGACCGTCACGTCATCTGTGTCTCCTGCCTGGGGGAGGATCATGCAGCTCTCGCGCTCGCTGACGGCGGCTGCCCTCACTGCGAGCTGTTGCCAATGGTGACTCTGAGGACTCGCTTGGCATTTTTCTCCGAGCCTGCATTCCCCGCTGCGCTGCAGCGCCGTAAAAAGCGCCGCTCGGTACAAGTTTTTCGACGCCCTCCGCGCTTTTTAGCGCGCGTCAAAACTACGGTCAAAACAGAAGTAGCACACCTACTTCGAGCCGAAATATAAAAACTGTTGAGCAAAGGGGCTGTGGAGCCTGTATTTCAAGCTCAAAGCGAAAGGGGGCTGCACAGCAGATACTTTCTAGTGCCCAAGAAAGACGGGGGTTTCAGACCCATACTGGATCTAAGACAGCTGAACAAAGCATTGGCGAAACGCAGTTTCAAAATGCTTACAACCAGGAAACTCCTCGCGCATATTCGCAGAGGAGACAGGTTCATGTCGATAGATCTGAAGGTACCAATCAGGTGTAAGCCTGGGGACTTCCTCGAAAGTGAAAGTGGTGTTGACGGACGCCTCCACTTCAGGATGGGGAGCGCTGCTCGAGGGCAGACCGTTCTTTGGCCTGTGGGCAGAACGGGAAAAGTTCCAACATATCAACTGTCTGGAAATGCTGGCAGTGGAGAACGCGCTGACGTGTTTTTGTCCCCGAATCAAGGGCCACCACGTCTTAGTGCGTTCGGACAACATGTCTGTGGTGTCCTACATAAATCGCCAGGGCGGTCTCAGGTCCCGGAACCTGTACAGGTTGGCGGAACGCCTCCTGGTTTGGGCTCAGCGCAACTTGCGCTCGCTGAGAGCAGTTCATGTGCCTGGGCTACAGAATCTGGGTCCAGACAGACTGTCCAGGAACAACATTCCCATGGGCGAGTGGTCTCTACACCCACAGACAGTCCGGCTGCTATGGGAGAGATTTGGCAGGGCGGAAATGGACCTCTTCGTGCCCCACGAAAATGCTCACTGCCCCGCGTTCTTTTCCAAGAACGAAAGCGCGCTGTCACGGAGGTGGCCGTGCTGCCCGCTCTATGCTTTTCCCCCCGTCTCCCTCCTTCCGCAGGTGAAAGAACGGGTGAGGGAAACGAAATGCTCAGTACTGCTTGTAGCACCACTTTGGAAGAACCAACCATGGTTTCCAGATTTGATGCAGTTAGCAGACGCTGCCCCGTGGCCAGTGCCGTTGAGGAGGGACCTCCTCTCGCAGGCCAGGGGCTCGATTTGGCACCCTCAACCGGAGTTGTGGTCCCTCCATGTGTGGGCGCTCAACGGTTACCCGCTGATCTCTCAGTGGGAGTGCTAAATACTATCACACAGGCTAGAGCTCCGTCGACTCGAGGGCTATATGCCTCGAAGTGGTCAGTATTCTCCAGCTGGTGCACAGCTAGGGGACGTTCACCCCTTAATTGTGAGGTGACGGAGGTTCTCTCCTTCCTACAAGAGCTGTTGGATAAGGGCAGAGCCCCCTCCACGCTCAAAGTTTACGTGGCGGCTATCGCAGCGTTTTCTGAGACAACGCTCGGTCAGTCAATAGGAAGGAACGATTTGGTCATCCGCTTCCTTAGAGGAGCTAGGAGGCTGAATCCTCCCAGACCTCCGTCAGTCCCTGTATGGGACCTCTCGACGGTTTTGGAGGCCATGAAAGGTTCCCCTTTCGATCCTATCCAAACGATTAGCCTCAAACATCTGTCATTCAAGACAGTGTTCTTGTTGGCTCTCGCTTCAGTGAAGCGTGTGGGTGACCTGCACGCGCTCTCGGTGAGCCTGACGTGCTTGGAGTTTGGGCCTGATGACTCAAGAGTCATACTCAAACCTAGGCACAGTTATATGCCGAAATCCCTCAACACACCGTTTCGGGCTCAGGTTATTTCCCTGTCTGCCCTGTCGGTGTCAGAAGAGGATGGAGACTCAAGTCTTCTTTGCCCCGTTAGGGTTTTAAGAACTTATGTGTCTCGCTCTGCTGTCTTCAGACAGACTGAGCAGCTGTTTGTCTCGTTCAGTGGACGTTCCAAGGGAATGGCTGTTTCGAAACATAGCCTATCCAGATGGATAGTTGCAGATATAGCGTTAGCTTACACCTCCAGGGGCCTTCAGTGCCCACTGGGTGTCAGAGCACACTCCACAAGAGGCGTCGCCTCATCGTGGGCGTGGTCTAGTGGGATTTCCCTACAGGATATATGTATGGCGGCAGGATGGGCCTTGCCGTGTACATTTATCAGGTTCTATAACCTAGAGGTTCCCGCTCTGCAAGCAAAGCTGTTGTCGGTATAGTTGAATCAGTGTCCTGATTTGAACTCTGAGATCGCAAGCGCGATGCGCTGCCGACTGTTATATGGGCAGTATTGCCTTGAATATGTGATGCCATATTGCCGCGTCTATGGACGCTGCGAGACATGGGACGGAGGGTTTCCCCCTCCTGTTCTAGGACTCTCTGTGAGTCCCTCTGGTGATTGTGCACTGTAAATCCTGGGTGTCGCTTCCAGGTTTGTTGGTGTGTGATCTCTGCACGCAAGGCGTTTTACATTGGGTTCCCGCAGCGTCTTAGCTAAGACGCAGTACAAGAGAACTCTCGTAAGAGAACGTACTCGGTTACTAATGTAACCTCGGTTCTCTCTAGAAGAGGGAACGAGTACTGCGTTCTCTGCCGTGCGTACGATTCCCTCTGGTTCGCTTCGGCGATGAAATAAATCAGGTGAGTCAGCCTTTTCGAGCTCCCTTTATAGGGCTAGGCCACACCCGTTTTGGCGGGAAGTGGCATGGAGGGCGCGAGCGCCCTCATTGGTCTGATGTTGCATCAGCCTGCGCTCGATAGGCTTATGCAGTTGCCGCAGAGCAGCCAATGAGCGGGCGAGCCGTCTCGCCTATGGCTGTGTGCTGCTGCAAATGCGCTTTACAATAATTCAAAATTAAGGATAATTTTTTGCTTCAGTGTATCGTGAAAAGAGACTTTTCCCGCAGTGTCTTAGCTAAGACGCAGTACTCGTTCCCTCTTCTAGAGAGAACCGTCAGTTACATTAGTAACTGACTAGTTTTTAAAATAAATAAATAAGAAGAAATGTTTCTTAAGCAACATGGGAGTAATGTGACTGCTGAAAATTATTTTCCAGTACAGAATAAATTACATTTTTAAATATAGTTTTGCTGAATGTTCCCACACCGAAGCACCACTATGGAAAATTCAACTCTATGCCATGTCTTTGACATAAAATTTACATTTTATTGTATCAGATGCTGTTTACACCTGAGTGCAAGAAGTAACCGGGAATATAACGATGAGCAGAACCTCATTATAACTGACTATAATGCACAAACAATAGCAATTTTGAAAAAAAAATGTATGATGCTTTCAAATTACTCAGGCCCTGTTAAGTATTTAAATCCAAAATGTTTTTAAACAATTGGTTCAATTTTCTTGCTCACTGACTCTCTCAGAATTAAAACTGGTTTGTATATATATTCAGAATCCTAAAGTTGTCAAAAATGCACTCCAACAACTTTTTATGCAAATGTCTTGTTCTTTCTCACCCTGTTTTCTGTGCCCTTTACGCAGCTACTTAATTGGTTGCTGATTAATTTAAGGTCATCCCTTCATATTTGACAAATGCATGTGCCAGAATCAAGTGCTTGCAATTGTGCTGCCACAATTATACCCAAGTAATTATATTCTGATAACAAGAATAAAATAATAAAATCGGTTAGAGGAGACAAATAAGCAGTGACAAGTTCCTACCTAGCTGCTCATGTCAGCTGATCTACATTTACATTTAGTCATTTTGCAGATGCTTTTATCCAAAGTGACTTACAATTGGGGAATACATAAAGCGATTCTTCTTAAAGAGGCAAACAGATCCAGTAAGTGCTTGTAAATACCAACTTTTAGGTATTGTTCAAAAAAGTACAAGCTAGAAAGGGAAGGAATAAAAAAATTGAAAAAGACAGTTTTTTAAATTTTATTTAGGATGATGTCAAGTAGAATCGAATGAGATGAGTTTTCAGCTGTTGCTTGAAAATGGTCAGGAATTTAGCATTCTGGATAGGTGTGCATGGGAAGATCATTCCATCAGTCAGGAACTGTGAACGAGAATGTTCTGGAAAGTAATTTTGAGCCTCTTTGTGATGGTACCATGAGGCATCGCTCACTTGTAGATCTCAGACTTTTGGAGGGGATGTAGATTCGTAGTACTTAATGGAAGTAGGCGGGTGCTGAGCCTGTGGCTGTTCTATAGGCAAGCATCAGTGTCTTGAACTTAATGCGTGTCGCAACCGGAAGCCAGTGCAAGGAGTACAAGTACCAGCGAAATTAGCCATCAACCTGTCCATACATACACAACATACATACAATGGGGTAGACAGAACAGGAAGACAGGGAATTGAGGAAGAAAATACAGCATAACATCAGGGAAAGTGAGAAGAAAAAAAACCAACAACCTTACTATGCTCCTTTTGGGAGTACAGTATTGGAAAAAGAAAAAACACCTCAGCAACAAAAGCACATACACCATAAACACATGACTTTGCAACTGGGGACGGAAATTGGGGGGGGGGGGGGGGGGGGGGGTCGAGGTAATCCAGTGCAGGCAGCAGTCATCCTACCCTGCAGCTAAAAAGCGCTGGTCACGGACCCGCTTGACAGACTGGCGGTACAAAGCGGCGAAGGTAAGGGATGGGGGTGGGGAGGTGAGTGCATATCTGTATATGTGTAAGAGTTTGTGTATTTGTAGGCCTGGAGAGTTGCGATTCTCTCTAGATGCCTCAGTCCGCAGATTATACAGCGTCACAGCAAGGTGCCATGGAGACAGCCTTGGTCAGGTCCTAGACAGAGTCAACAACAATCAGCAGGTGTCTTTGTGGGAAACGGGTTGAGGAACACAGAGCATCTCGTTTCCATGCTTTCCAAGGGGAAAATTTGTTATCCAGCCAAGGCCAAGCAGGGAGTGGAGCCGAAAGAAGATAAGATACCAGTTGTTTTGGTCTAGTAGCCGCATTCCAATTTAACGGTCACTATGATTGTCTTTTTTGGTCTCCAAATCCTCCAGTTTCCTTTCCAAAGCCGTGAGCTTCACCGTGATGTTATCAATATTGCGGTTAATAGTCTCAGTCTCAATGCTGACCGCTTTGCCCACTGCTTCGCTTTGCCCACTGCTTCAATCATGACGGGTAGCCTTGTGAGGCTTTGGACAGCTGTTCCCGTCTTCTGAATTTTCCGATAACCCAGGGAAAAGCCTAATCCAATCAGCAGAAGACCTGTTATCATGGTTCCGAATAGGTAGATGTCTTCAATGTCCTCCACGGAAAGAGCCGTCAGACACACGACCTGCCACCTCTCTCACGTGTCCATCGTGTAGCCAGCTGCGAACGTTCCGGCAGGGCAACCAGGTTCCCCCGAACCCAAGCTCCTCATTGAGAAGATGGTGTCAATTTGCGTTGAGAGACCAATTTATTAAATCCATGTTTCAGTTTAGGAAAGCAGTGCAGAGAGAGTCTCTCAAAGTAAACGAGACAAGAGACAGGAGAAACAGGCAAGGCAGGGGAGGAGAGGAAAGAAATGCGACCGCCTCCGTTGAGAGCTGAAGAAGTTAGTTTGCAATGTGGTCTTTGAAGGTCAGCTGGTCGACAAAGATTACCCCAGGATTTCTGAACGAAATAGATGGGGTAATTGTAGAAGAATGTAACCCTTGTCTCTTGAAGGAGGGAATGGAGACATCATGTTGGTGACCGATGAATTGGGATATCGCTTCAATAGACCAATCTACTTTGAGTGTAAACTAAACAAGCCAATGCACATTGGCATACAATTATTGGATCCAGCTGCCACTGATCACAGCATGACTATAATACGGCAACAGGTGCAATGCATACCAGGTTTTTGCTGGGGAGCCTGTCACGCTGTCTGGTCTCTGTTTTCCTGAGTCTCCACTAGTGGTCTCACTTCCCCATAGGCACCTCACCGTAGGCACTTCAATTCCCACAAAGCCATGTCCCTTCATCACAGTAATTGCACTCCTGTTAATTGCACTCAGGTGTCTTCACTTGATAGTCATTACCCTGCCTATATTAACCGGTCTTTTTCTGTTTGTCTTCATGGAGTCCTTTCATTCCGTCACCCAGTTTCCTCGCCTTCCGAGTTTCCTCGTCTTCCGAGTTTCCTGTTCCAGTTCCTGTTCCTTCCCTGTTTGTTTATTGTTTGGATGGATTTATGGTTTTGACCCCTGCTTGTTTGGTTTCTGATTTGGATTACCCATTAAATACCACACTGCGGTTAGATCTCTCATCTCCTTTGTTTCTCTGGGTTCCGATCGTAACAGAAGGACTCCATCAATGTTGAGATCCAGCAGTGTGGGACTTCATACCCGTTCCCCAGTCAGTATGGTGGTATGAAGGGCAAGATACGTGAAATTGACCACCCTCCGCCAAGAGGGCAATGAGGTGGGTGCTATGGCACAAGTGTTCTGGACCCTGGCAGATGGTATGGGATTTCGTGTTCTACCTAGAACATCGGCTTGCGTGGGATACCCCAGCCACTCCTGTCTCTCCCGGTGGGATGGCCGATTCTAGACCGGGGTCTACAAACAGGAGGACCGCCAGCCCAGCGCCACAGCACAAGGTGGTCGCCAGTCCAGCGTCACGGCGCAAGATGGCCGCCAGCCCAGCGCCACAGCATAAGATGGCCGCTGGTCCAGAGTCATGGCACAAGATGGCCGCTTGTCCAGCGCCTCTGCACAAGATGAAAGCCACAGTTGACCCTCCAGAGTCGAGTCAGGTTCTCGTTGACCCTCCAGAGTCGAGTCAGGTTCCCGTTGACCCTCCAGAGTCGAGTCAGGTTCCCATTGACCCTCCAGAGTCAAGTCAGGTTCCCGTTGACCCTCCAGAGTCGAGTCAGGTTCCCGTTGACCCTCCAGAGTCGAGTCAGGTTCCTGTAGACCCTCCAGAGTCGGTTCAGGTTCCCGTTGAACCTCCAGAGTCGGGTCAAGTCACCGTTGACACTCCAGAGTCAGGGCAAGTCACCGTTGACACTCCAGAGTCAGGGCAAGTCACCCTTGACACTCCAGAGTCAGGGCAAGTCACCGTTGACACTCCAGAGTCCGGGCAAGTCACCGTTGACACCCCAGTGTCAGGGCAAGTCACCATTGACACTCCAGAGTCAGGGCATGTCACCGTTGACACTCCAAAGGTCACCGTTGACACTCCAAAGGTCACCATTGACACTCCGGAGTCAGGGCAAGCCACCGGTGATCTTCATGGGCAAAGTCAAGTCACCATTGATCTTCATGAGCAGAGTCATGTCACCAATGATCTTCATGAGCAGAGTCAAGTCACCAATGATCTTCATGAGCAGAGTCAAGTCAGCATTGATCTTCCTGAATCCAGTCTAAACACCACGAAAATACCAGAGTCTCTCCACGTCTCTGTGGAACTACCAGAGCCTTCCCATGTCTCTGCTGAACTACCAGAGCCTCCCCACGTCTCTGCTGAACTACCAGAGCCTCTCCACGCCTCTGCTGAACTACCAGAGCCTCTCCACGCCTCTGCTGAACTACCAGAGCCTCTCCACGTCTCTGCAGAACTACCAGAGCCTCTCCACGTCTCGGCTGAACTACCAGAGCCTCTCCTCGTCTCTGCGGAACTTCCAGAGCCTTGTCACGTCTCAGCCGAACTCTCTGAGTGCTCGACTGATCCTGTCATGGCCACGGAGGCCACCCTTAAATTGTTCATGTTCTCTGTTTCAGACTTGCCTAACCAGACTTGCTCTCCTGTGTCATCGATGCCACTGTGATGGTCTTCTGCGCCGCCCGGGTGGTGGGCTTCTGTCTCGACCGCACGGATGTGGTGGTCATCTGTGCCGCTCTGGTGGGCTTCTGTCTCGACCGCACGGATGTGGTGGTCTTTTGCGCCTCCTGGGTGGGCTTCTGTCTCGACAGCACGGCTGTGGTGGTCTTCTGCGCCGCCCTGGTGGGCTTCTGTCTCGACCGCATGGAGGTGGTGGTCTTCTGCGCCACCCTGGTGGACTTCTGTTCCCTCCTGGACTTGTGTTTTGTTGTTTTGTTTTAATTTTTTTTTGTTTCTCTCTCTGTTTCCCTCTATGGACCTGGCCCTCCGTCCCTCCCCCTGATCATCCGCCGGTCTACCTCCCTCCTGGTCTCCTTGTTTTTGTTTTTTGCTCTTCTTATATCTGTTTCCCTCTATGGACCTGGCCCTCGGTCCCTCCCCCTGATCCTCCACCGGTCCACCTCCCTCCTGGGCTCCTTGTTTTTGTTTCTCTCTCTGTTTCCCTCTATGGACCTGGCCCTCCGTCCCTCCCCCTGATCCTCTGACGTCCACCTCCCTCCTGGGCTCCTTGTTTTTGTTTTTTGCACTTCTTGTTTCTGTTTCCCCATTTTACCTGGCCCTCCGTCCCTCCCCCTGGTCCTCCGCCACTCCACCTCCCTCCTGGTCTCTGTGTTCCTTGGTCTCTTCTTGTGTTCAGGTGGAGCATCTGGTAGCTGCTCCGTGGAGGAGGGGGTAATGTCACGCTGTCTGGTCTCTGTTTCCCTGAGTCTCCACTAGTGGTCTCACTTCCCCATAGGCACCTCACCGTAGGCATTACAATTCCCACAAAGCCTTGTCTCTTCATCACAGTAATTGCACTCCTGTTAATTGCACTCAGGTGTCTTCACTTGATAGTCATTACCCTGCCTATATTAACCAGTCTATTTCTGTTTGTCTTCATGGAGTCCTTTCATTCCATCACCCAGTTTCCTCGCCTTCCGAGTTTCCTCGTCTTCCGAGTTTCCTGTTCCAGTTCCTGTTCCTTCCCTGTTTGTTTATTGTTTGGATGGATTCTTGGTTTTGACCCCTGCTTGTTTGGTTTCTGATTTGGATTACCCATTAAATACCACACTGTGGTTGGATCTCTCGTCTCCTGTGTTTCTCTGGGTTCCGATCGTAACAGAGCCGAGCTGGTTACCCAGCCACTCAACGGTGGTACTGCAGCCGTGGCAACGGGATGTGACGTCTCAGTCCCCTTCTTCAGGAAACGAGGGTTACCATATGTAACCGAGACATTCCCTTTCAGTCAGGTCACTCTCAACGTCACGTCTGTGACCGACGAATTGGGATTCCTACCAAAGCACCATGGGTGCTGCCCCTTCCAGTGCCCCGTGCGAGCCGCCTGCACCCCTAACAAGTAGTTCCACTCACCATTGTCAAAGCACTACCTCATTGAGTGAGACTGGATAACACTGGGAAAACTTATCCATTCCACTGGGAACAGGGATGCTGTGGAATCCCTATCCTTCCTCCACATTACGACTATAGAATCTAGCGAATGTGTTGGGGGTCGCCCAGCCCGCAGCCCTACAAATATTTGTCAGCAAGGCACCACAAGCCAGCAATAGCCTCATTCAAGTCCTCTACCATATGAAGCTCTATAGAACCAATGTCCCAGGAGGATGTATCACTTCTAGTTGAGTGAGCTCGCAACCTGAACGGGCAGGGTACAGCCTGTGCCTGATAAGACAGGGTGATGGCATCCACAATCCAGTGGGCCATCCTCTGCTTAGAGACAGCATTCCCCTTCTTCCAGCTTCTATAACAGACGCAGAGTTGGTCTGAGGTCCTGAAGCTTTGGTCTACAAGCTGAGGTCTACATAGCACCTTTATGCTCGGACGGGACAGAGCAAAAAGCACTTGCAGGTTCACCACTTGGTCTTTGAAGGGTTTAGTGGGAACCTTGGGCACGTAGCCAGGCTGGGGCCTCAGAATTACCCGGAAGTCAGCTGGCCCAGACTCTAAGCACGATTCGTCAACTGAAAATGTGTGCAGGTCCCCTACTCTCTTGATGGAGGCCAGTGCAAGCGGGAGCAGAGTTTTCAATGAAAAAAACTATAGCTCAAGTGAATGCAAAGGCTCGATTAGGCCCTGCTGTAGTGATTTAGCACTAGAGACAGGTCCCAAGAGGGTATAGAGGGGGGCCAGGAAGGATTTAATATCCTCGAACTTGATGAGGTCATGCTTACCCAATTCACTTCCCATTCACGGGTCATGGTACGAAGCAATACTTTACTTTACAATACAATACTTTTTACAAGACTTTGAGGGTGAAGGGAGATAGTCTTCACTCCAGCCCTTGCTGCAGAAAGGAAAGTGTGACCACAATCGGGCATCTCCGGGGGTTCTTTTCGGGCGAGAAGAACACCACTTGATGAACAGGTTCCTCTTCAAGGCATAAGCGTGTCTCGTAGATGGTGCTCTCACTGAAGTGATGGTGTTTGTTATCTACTGGGGTAGGTCACCTAGAACCTCCACGTCCCATCCAGGGACCAGACATGGAGTTTCCAAAGGTCTGGATGCGGGTGCCAAATGGTGCCCCATCTCTGAGTCAGTAGATCCTTCCTCAGAGGAATTGGCCAAGGAGGGGCTGTTGTGAGGAGTACTAGTTTGGGGAACCAGGTCTGAGTGAGCCAATATGGCGCCACTAGCAAAACTCATCATAATGTATTATTAAAACATTTCATGTGCTGTTATTTGTATCAAGTGGTCTTCACAATATCCTACTTCAATATGAAAAAGAAACCTCACTAGCATGGTCAGGTGTAAAGGTATTTACAGTAGAACAAAATTATGTGGCAAAAACAACCGCAGGTTTGTGTTTTTTATGAAACCTAAAAACCACTCCTGTAGATTTTTAACACAACAACCAATGGAAATGTAATTTCAAACCTTTTCCAAGCATTGCAACAGATTGATCTTGCTATCAGAAAAGTCCTTGCGGTGGTGGGGGGGGATCTATTATTTTACCAGCATTATCTAATTTTATAACCAGCAAGATAAGGGAAATATCTTAGTAAAATGACACCTTTTTTAATTAAAGGTGAGGACATGCCACGTTACTGTTTTTTATTCAAACATCTGTGTATAACCGTCTGACAGTTGTGACAGATTAATGTGAAAGATATTAACCTTGAGGGAATTTTGTGAAAGCCTTGAAATTTGGTTTAATGGATAATGTTGTGAGACACAAAAATCCAATTTAGAGACATTAGGCAGCTTATATTAATAGACTCTGTAAGTAAAATAGACTTGATACCTAAACTGGGGTCATTATCAACTCAATTAAGAGACTAATTAAAATATCTTAACCTTAATTTACATCATGCAGTTGCTAAAGTAGCAATTGGGATAAATATACGCCTCTAAATGTTCAAGGGTTATGCAACATTCAAATCAGCTATTGCAGTGATTTAATGAAACACCACATTTGTTATTTGTCCAACTCTCTTCGGGGCATCATTATTCGACCACATCACAGAGTGGCTGTTGCTTCTAAGCAAGTCTCTTTCCTCCTCCAACCACTCATTCTTTTTGATAAAGTGGGAGCGTAACATGGCAGACACAGCTTGGTTCCTGTAGTCAGCACTACAAACTAATGACTGTCACAAAACCAACTCCTCTATGATCAAAAGGCCCGTAAATAAGGTCTGCCAGCGGAGGATTGTCTTTCTCTCAACAACAGTGCCAAAGCACAAAAGGTGCATTGCAGAGTTGAGTGTTGAGCATCTTTGTGGCAATATCACAGCGTTCTATGAGCCAGTAAAATACTCTCCAATCAAAATCAAGTGGCGAAACAACCACACATATGGGCTTGAAATAACTGCCTATTTTGACCATATTTTAAAGTTTGAAGTGAGGTTTCTAGCTGTGGGGGTATGCAACACACAGCAGTGTCTCATGTCAACCATTCTGTTTAAAGTTCATGCTGCCAATCCCCCTTTCAAAGGGAATGAATAGTATTTAAAGCTGGTGACCCGATATAAATGCCAGCAAGCATGGTTATCCAAGCTAGTCACGACTGAATGAGGGAAAACCCTTCCCAGTTTGTTGACAAAAAACAATAATTTGCGTAAAAATTTCTGTTAACTTGGAAAATAATATAAAAAAAGTTTATAAAATTATGAAAATGTTCATAATTTTAATAAAAAATATATTGTAAGATTTAAGATCCAGCTACATTCACATTTAAAAATTTAGCAGATGTTTTCATAAAAAGTGACTAACAAATGTGGACAATAGAAGCATTCAATACCAACAAAAGAACAATAATATGCAAGTCCTATGACAAGTCTACATGCAGCATTTTTTTTATATAGTGGTAAGTAGAGAGAATAGAAAAAGAACAAGGAACCCTGGTATTAGAGGGTCTTTTTATAAGTGACCACGCCTAATTTGCTATCTGCTGTCAGTGTCCTTAATCCAAGAAAATAAAAGAAAGAGAATCACTCACTGCTCTTGACTGAATTACTTTGTAGTTTTAACAAGAATTATTCCACAGTCAAACCAAAAATTATTCAGACACCAGATATATACAGGTCCTTCTCAAAAAATTAGCATATTGTGATAAAAGTTCATTATTTTCCATAATGTAATGATAAAAATTAAACTTTCATATATTTTAGATTCATTGCACACCAACTGAAATATTTCAGGTCTTTTATTGTTTTAATACTGATGATTTTGGCATACAGCTCATGAAAACCCAAAATTCCTATCTCAAAAAATTAGCATATTTCATCCGAACAATAAAAGAAAAGTGTTTTTAATACAAAAAAAGTCAACCTTCAAATAATTATGTTCAGTTATGCACTCAATACTTGGTCGGGAATCCTTTTGCAGAAATGACTGCTTCAATACGGCGTGGCATGGAGGCAAATCAGCCTGTGGCACTGCTGAGGTGTTATGGAGGCCCAGGATGCTTCGATGGCGGCCTTAAGCTCACCCAGAGTGTTGGGTCTTGCGTCTCTCAACTTTCTCTTCACATTATCCCACAGATTCTCTATGGGGTTCAGGTCAGGAGAGTTGGCAGGCCAATTGAGCACAGTAATACCATGGTCAGTAAACCATTTACCAGTGGTTTTGGCACTGTGAGCAGGTGCCAGGTCGTGCTGAAAAACGAAATCTTCATCTTCATAAAGCTTTTCAGCAGATGGAAGCATGAAGTGCTCCAAAATCTCCTGATAGCTAGCTGCATTGACCCTGCCCTTGATAAAACACAGTGGACCAACACCAGCAGCTGACACACTGGATTTCAGGCATTTTGGCATTTCCTTCTCCCCAGTCTTCCTCCAGACTTTGGCACCTTGATTTCCGAATGACATGCAAAATTTGCTTTCATCCGAAAAAAGTACTTTGGACCACTGAGCAACAGTCCAGTGCTGCTTTTCTGTAGCCCATTTCCTGCACACGCCTGTGCACGGTTGCTCTGGATGTTTCTACTCCAGACTCAGTCCACTGCTTCCGCAGGTCCACCAAGGCCTGGAATCGGTCCTTCTCCACAATCTTCCTCAGGGTCCGGTCACCTCTTCTCGTTGTGCAGCGTTTTTTGCCACACTTTTTCCTTCCCACAGACTTCCCACTGAGGTGCCTTGATACAGCACTCTGGGAACAGCCTATTCATTCAGAAATTTCTTTCTGTGTCTTACCCTCTCGCTTGAGGGTGTCAATGATGGCCTTCTGGACAGCAGTCAGGTCGGCAGTCTTACCCATGATTGCGGTTTTGAGTAATGAACCAGGCTGGGAGTTTTTAAAAGCCTCAGGACTCTTTTGCAGGTGTTTAGAGTTAATTAGTTGATTCAGAGGATTAGGTTAATAGCATGTTTAGAGAACCTTTTCATGATATGCTAATTATACTATACTGACATATTATACCCAAAAATTCTTCATACAGCGGACTAAAAGTAAAATTGATTAAAAAATAAAAAATAAAATAAAAAAGGGACCAAAATTTATTCAGACACTTTGACCTCACCATGTTTTGCCTAAGTGTTTTTTCTTTAATTTCTAATGCAACCTTTTTACACCAAAGACTGAACAAAATTAAGCATTGCTTGGTAATTTTTCAACAAAGTATTGATATTTGGTTGATTGCAATCCATTACATACCATTCTTTCAAAGTTATCTGACATTACCAAGATGAATTTGACTCTTCTAGTCATATTTTGTTACCATTATCTAAAGTATAGCAAATAAACTGTGATAATGTAAGAAATGTTGAAGGTGTCTGAATACATTTTGTTTTTACTGTATATTAAATTTTTACATTGAAGACTATGCAGTGCTATTTTACATTTGATTATTCGGTTTCTGTACCTGGACATCTACAAACTTGAAAAAACTTAAACATTGTGTAAATAGCACAAACAAATAAATAGAACGAACATACAAATTAAAAGATTCAAACAGGGCCTGCTGGTACAACCTGCACTGGAGCCCCGCAAATCCCAGCTACGGCCCTGGTTATAGTTATTAATATTCTGCATTAATTACCGTAGTACCGTAGATAATTACCATAGTACTATGAACCGCTGGTCTCAACCAAATGCATCTTATACGAGATAAATAATATATACACGATATATATAAACCGGCTGAAATATCTGGAAATCACTTGACCCTACCTAAAAAAAAAAAAAAAAAGAAAAAAAAAAAAAAAAGAGTTCCGTCACGTCCTGTTTGTTGTTGGCGGCTGTACTGCGTTTGAGCTCCGTCACTATATTCTTTTCATTGACTATTTTTAACTCAAAAATCAATTTTATACATCATCGTTTCCGTTTATATAACGTGTGAATATATCCTCTATTGTACTCTACAACAAAAACAATCAGAGCGCCTCGCTATCACTAGTTTTATTTTGATCTCCCGGGTCCGCTATTAGCTTTTAGCCCGTTAGCATCAGCAAGCGTGGTTGCAGCTAACTGCGCTTACATTGCTAATACTCTATATACACACATTACCACTGCTGTACTCACTGTTACTTGCTTTAATGGCGGATGAATGTCTCCACTCTGTGCAGCTCGAGCTCGAGGCCGTGGGAAAGCAGATTCGCGACCTGGAGGTGAGGCAGGCCCAGCTGAGAGAGCGGAGAGCCGCGCTGGAATTATCCCGGGCTGACGCTCACAAGTCCGGGGTAAGTATACAGCGTGCTGCTAACAGTCCCACCACGTCTACTCCGTGTGTTTCTCTGCACAGGCCCGGTGCACCCAGGACGCGATCTTCCCAGATGTCCTTCACTGCGACGCCGGGACACCACGGACCCCGGGTGCATCCACAGCGGAGGACGCGCGCCGGGTCCCGGGCGATGACTTCTCCCCCTCCTGCCTTCGACATCTCCATCCGGAACCGCTTCGCTCCCCTCCGCGAGACAGGACGCGATGCTGTGATCATCGGAGACTCCATCGTCCGACACGTAAGTGCTACGTTAGCCGAAGGTAAAGTGCACACTCATTGTTTGCCTGGTGCTCGTGTTCTCGATGTTTCTGCGCAGATACCCGCGATCCTGAAGGCCGACGAGAGCCCCAGTGCAGTCGTGCTTCACGCAAGGGTTAACGACACCACGCTGCGGCAGACGGAGACACTGAAGAGGGACTTCAGCAGCCTGATCGAGACCGTTCGCAGCACGACGCCCGCGGCGATGATCGTCGTGTCAGGACCACTGCCCACGTATCGACGAGGACACGAAAGGTTCAGTAGACTTTTTGCTTTAAATGAATGGTTGTTATCATGGTGTAAAGAACAGAAACTGCTATTTGTTAATAACTGGAATCTTTTCTGGGAGCGTCCTAGGCTGTTTCGCGCTGATGGATTACACCCCAGCAGAATCCGAGCGGAGCTCCTCTCTGACAACATCTCCAGGACACTTCGCTCCATGTGACTAGTAAGACAATTCTCTAATAACTATTATGATGAGTTTTGTTCCACCCGCTTAAATGATAAAAGTACTTGCGCTGTAAAAACTATTAAGACTGTGTCTGTTCCCCGAATAGTGAGGTCAAAATATAATGTAGGATCTAGAAAAAATCTTATCGTAATTAAACCAGAAAAATGTAAAGTAAATGAACAAAAACAATTTTTAAAGTTTGGGCTCATAAATATTAGATCACTCACACCCAAAGCAGTTATTGTAAATTAAATGATCACAGAAAATAGTTTTGATGTACTCTGCTTGACTGAAACCTGGCTAAAACCAAATGATTATTTAGGTCTAAATGAGTCTACTCCACCGAACTACTGTTATAAGCATGAGCCCCGTCAGACTGGTCGTGGCGGAGGTGTTGCAACAATATATAGTGATATTCTCAATGTTACCCAGAAAACAGGATACAGGTTTAACTCTTTTGAAATACTTCTGCTAAATGTTACACTGTCAGACATGCAAAAGAAATCTAATGTATCTCTTGCTCTGGCTACTGTGTATAGCCCACCAGGGCCGTATACAGAATTCCTAAAAGAATTTGCAGATTTCCTCTCAGACCTTCTAGTTACAGTTGATAAGGCGCTAATCATGGGAGATTTTAATATTCACGTTGATAATGCAAATGATACATTAGGACTTGCGTTTACTGACCTAATAAACTCCTTTGGAGTCAAGCAAAATGTCACCGGGCCCACTCATCGTTTTAATCATACACTAGATCTAATTATATCGCATGGAATCGATCTTACTGCTATAGATATTGTACCCCAAAGTGATGATATTACAGACCATTTCCTTGTATCGTGCATGCTGCGTATAACTGATATTAACTATATGTCTCAGCGTTACCGTCTGGGCAGAACTATTGTTCCAGCCACCAAAGAAAGATTCGCAAATAACCTGCCTGATCTATCTCAACTGCTATTTGTACCCAAAAATACACATGAATTAGACGAAATTACTGACAACATGGGCACTATTTTCTCTAATACATTAGAAGCTGTTGCCCCCATCAAATCGAAAAAGGTTAGAGAAAAACGTACTGTGCCATGGTATAACAGTAATACTCACTCTCTCAAGAAAGTAACTCGTAGTCTTGAATGCAAATGGAGAAAAACTAACTTGGAAGTTTTTAGAATTGCATGGAAAAACAGTATGTCCAGCTATAGACAGGCTCTAAAAACTGCTAGGGCAGAGCATATCCACAAACTCATTGAAAATAACCAAAACAATCCAAGGTTTTTATTTAGCACAGTGGCTAAATTAACAAATTACCAGACGCCACCTGATTCAAATATTCCACCAACGTTAAATAGTAATGACTTTATGAATTTCTTCACTGATAAAATAGATAACATTAGAAATACAATAGCGAATGTAGATTCTACAGCATCTAACACTTCAGCTTCATCCATCGCACCCAAAGATAAACTGCAGTGCTTTACAAATATAGGACAGGAAGAGCTAAATAAACTTATCACTGTATCTAAACCAACAACATGTTTATTAGATCCTGTACCCACTAAATTACTAAAAGAGCTGTTACCTGTAGCCGAAGAACCGCTCCTCAATATCATTAACTCGTCGTTATCTTTAGGTCACGTCCCAAAACCATTCAAGCTGGCGGTTATCAAGCCTCTTATTAAGAAACCAAAACTAGATCCTACTGTACTGGCAAATTATAGGCCTATTTCAAATCTTCCATTTATGTCTAAAATTTTAGAAAAAGTTGTGTCTGCTCAATTGAGCACCTTCCTGCATAAAAATGATCTGTATGAAGAATTTCAGTCAGGTTTTAGGCCCCACCATAGCACAGAAACTGCACTTGTTAAAATTACAAATGACCTGCTCCTTGCGTCAGATCAAGGCTGCATCTCATTTCTAGTCTTACTTGATCTTAGTGCTGCGTTCGACACCATAGATCATGACATACTCATAGATCAATTACAAAACTATACAGGTATTCAAGGGCAGGCTCTAAGATGGTTTAGATCCTACCTGTCCGATCGCTACCATTTTGTTTACTTAAATGGGGTGTCATCTCATTTATCATCAGTAAAATATGGAGTGCCACAAGGATCCGTCTTAGGTCCCCTTCTATTTTCAATATACATGTTGCCCCTTGGTAATATTATTAGAAAATACGGAATTAGCTTCCACTGTTATGCTGATGATACTCAGCTATATATCTCAACGAGACCAGATGAAACTTCCCAATTATCTAAGCTAACAGAGTGTGTTAAAAAATGTAAAAGATTGGATGACAAATAATTTTCTCCAATTAAATTCGGATAACTGGATTACTGGACCAAAAAACACCACACAGAATCTTGTAGATTACAATCTGCAGCTAGACGGATGTACTGTTACTTCCTCTACAGTCAGAAATCTGGGTGTTATATTGGACAGCAATTTGTCTTTTGAAAATCATATTTCCAATGTTACAAAAACTGCATTCTTCCATCTTAGAAACATTGCCAAGCTACGAAACATGTTATCTGTTTCTGATGCAGAAAAGCTAGTTCATGCATTCATGACCTCTAGACTGGACTATTGTAATGCACTTCTAGGTGGTTGTCCTGCTTCGTCAATAAACAAGCTACAGGTAGTCCAAAATGTCCCCAATTTTACAGTCTCTGCACTGGCTACCTATTAAGTTCCGTATCAGTTACAAATTATCATTACTTACCTATAAGGCCCTAAATGGTTTAGCTCCTGCGTACCTAACTAGCCTTCTACCACGCTACAACCCATCACGCACCCTAAGGTCACAAAACGCTGGACTTTTGGTAGTTCCTAGGATAGCAAAGTCCACTAAAGGAGGTAGAGCTTTTTCACATTTGGCTCCCAAACTCTGGAATAGCCTTCCTGAAAATGTTCGCGTTTCAGACACACTCTCTCTGTTTAAATCTAGATTAAAAACGCCTCTTTCGCCAAGCATTCGAATAATGTATCTCTTAAATTATGAGTGTAGTTGCATCTGCATTTTTATTCTTTAGCTTGGGTTAAACTAATTTTACTTTGTTGGATCAGCAGCTATGCTAATGATGTCTCTATTTTGTTTCTATGTTTTGCCACGGGATTTACATCCCGTGGTAACTAGGATTTACACAAGCTCCAGTCTGGATCCAGAACACCTGAGAAGAGATGATGCTGACCCTCAGAGGACCCCAGATGATCCTAACCTTGAATCAACAAACAGAACTAACAATTATTGCTACATGTGTGACTGCATCATAAAATTAGTATTAATTAATAATATTGATAGTTCATCGTCTAGCTGACTACGTCTTGTATTATTATTATTATTTTTTTATTTTTTCTAAAATCCTGTCAAACGTGCACAAACTACTAGCTACTACTAAATATTGTAGAAACATAATTTTCTGTAAAGTTGCTTTGTAACGATTTGTATTGTAAAAACCGCTATACAAATAAACTTGAATTGAATTGAATTGAATTGAATTGAATTGAAAAAACTGTCTTTCACTCTGTTTCAATTTAAGTCTTGTTAAAGCTCTAAATCCCTGCCGCAAAGATGCTTCTCTGTCAGTCACGGATTATGGAAAGTGAAACTTAAATCTATAGCAGTGGTTGGATTGTTCAAGCACATTAAAATATTTATTTGAAGCTTCTTTCTTTTCATATTCTTATTTACAGCATTATCATAATAGGCGGTATACTAATTTGGGAGAAACCAGTATTTCTATGCAAAATCGGACATTTGAGCACCCCCATATACCCAAAATGGCATAATCATAACACCCTTTCGAATATTCGACTGTGAGATTTGTAGTCCAATCAGGCTCCTCCTATCGAAGCATCAAATCATTGAATTGAATTGAATTGAATTGAATTGAATTGAATTGAAAAAAGACTGTCTTTCACTCTGTTTCAATTTAAGTCTTGTTAAAGCTCTAAATCCCTGCCGCAAAGATGCTTCTCTGTCAGTCATGGATTATGGAAAGTGAAACTTAAATCTATAGCAGTGGTTGGATTGTTCAAGCACATTAAAATATTTATTTGAAGCTTCTTTCTTTTCATATTCTTATTTACAGCATTATCATAATAGGCGGTATACTAATTTGGGAGAAACCAGTATTTCTATGCAAAATCGGAAATTTGAGCACCCCCATATACCCAAAATGGCATAATCATAACTCCCCTTCGAATATTCTACTGTGAGATTTGTAGTCCAATCAGGCTCCTCCTATCGAAGCATCAAATCATCAACTATTCAGGGTCACCCTACTACATACAATGAAGTGCTTTACTGCAGCGCAACTCAACCAAATGCATCTTATACAAGATATATAATATGCACGATAAATATAAACTGGCTTAAATGTTTTGAAAACACTTGTAAACTGTAAAAAACCTGTTGATTGTTATTTAACTATTACCTTACCATAACATAAAAGTTATCTTACACCTTATTTTAAATGGTTAGACAAAATTTAACAGAATAATACATTCAGTTCTTCTGTATATACAATGTACTGTATATTTTAATATACAATTTACAAAAATACATAAACTATATGGACCAAATGCCTTACTAATACCTGGTACATCAGGTAACATCACTTTTTATATGCAAGTATTTTGAAATGTCTGTTCAATTTGCACCATCATGTCACTGAAACTAGATTAGAGTTGAAACTTTCCAAGAGTGGCAATCATTATTACAGTAATATTAAGATTCATTTAGTCATTTAGTAGGAGTTTTCTTTTACAAAGATGACTCACAGACATTTACAAGGATATTCCCTTTGGTCATAATAACAAATGACTGTTCCAATCTTATAAAAGTACAGAATCTCGTAAGTTTATTTGCTGGAAAAGTACTCTTTGCTGTAGCGTGAAGCTGAACGAATAGAAGTTCACAAGATGAGACACTGCTCACATTTCTAATTACTGCGTCAGACAAGCTTTGGTCTAGAATTATTTATATAATTCAAAGCTGCAAATGAGGATAAGAAGTAAATCTGCAAATGGATGTAGAAAAATGAACCTTTAGACAATCATTCAAGGAGAAATACGTCCATGTGTGAGTGGATGGACCTTTACAGAACATAACAGATGATGTGTGTCACAGTGGCGGTTCTAGACGGAGGCCTAGGGAGGCCCGTGCCTCTGTAGACATGTCCCTGGCCACCCCTGTGGCCACCCCCGTGCTGAAAAAAAAGTAATATGATTTTCTTTTAACTGTCTATGGATTTTACACGCGAGCGCCAAAAGAACTAATGTGACGCAACGTTCTACACTGGTAAATTAGTGCAGCGCACCCAAACACTTAGGAACCATAGACAGTAAAAGAAATGGACACAGCGACCCCATTGGAACTCAATTGAGACCAAGTGAAGCCCATTTTTAGCGATTTTTAGCACTTCCGTTTCTGACGCACAGACTCAAACTAAGCTTGATGACGTCAGCAACATGTCTGACAGATGTAAATCTTCTAGTAGCTGTGCGTGCAAACTGCCATCGTTAATCTTGCAGAGACGGCAAGCTTGAGCGGGGAGTTCTTTGGCGTGAGTGAGCAGGAGTAAGTATTCTGATTAATTATTTTGTATAGTATTTTAAAATGTAACGCCAGGGCTTGTATCTATGGGCTTCTCTCTTGACGTCTCCCCGATTGCCTGCGAGCTTCTCCTCCTGTCTGTACGGTAATTTCTCTACTGTGCGACAGAGAGTCGAGTGGTTATGACGCAATCGTTAGCCTATTTTTACAAAAACTGTTTCTACGTGGCCATAATGTAACATAGAAGGTAATGGAGCCCTTTATACATTGTCGTGTATCTTTAGAAATAAATAATGGACAAATGGAGTCTTTAAACGCCTCAGATGTAAAGTTATTCGCTGTCAAAGTGACGCCAAAATGAATGGGAGTCAATGGGATGCTAACGCAAGTGAAGTTCTGCTACAAGATGACGGCACACGGCCGACTTCAACTTCCGGTCGACTTCCTTCCCGCCTGTTAGGAACTTAATCATATTCAGGGATGCAAACATCGCGCTTTTCGGCGCCTCCCGTTTTTTTCACTTCAGTTTGGGTGACTTGGGTCTGATTATAATTTCTCAAAGTCATCTGAAGCAATTCCATAGCTTAATGTTATGGACAGAAGACTATTTACATCATTAAATTAAAGTTTACGGAAACCTTGTTTTCCCTCCTCTGCGGCTGTCAATCATTCTCCATTCAGTATTCAAATAGCGCGCACCTCGTCCATTTACAGCAGGATGCATGGTAAAACTCTCTCCAATATGATATACTCAAATTATAATGCTTGATCTGTAGATAGAAATGCTGTGGATTTGCATAAAATGACTTTATTTTGTGTATTTGTATTTTATGTTTGTTGCTGTTTTTAAAAGACTCGCTTGTGCCTGTTAGATCACACATGTTTTAAAAGCCGTAAACTTTTAAAATCACTTTGTGAGCTCAGTTTTGACGCATTTCATATTATCATGGTTTTGCGCACTGAAAGATTAGTAAAAGCTTATTATATTTTTAACCTGCACAATACATTTAAAATAAGCATAATTTCATTGTATATTATTTATGTGTAGTGTAGTGTAAGCATTATAAATATATACACTTCTGAATTCTTGACATTCATATATAAATATTAAATTGTGAAATGTATGATTGCCTGATTGAATTAAACACTGGCCCCTCCTTGGCCCCCCTAGTAAAATTTGTCTAGAGCCACCACTAGTGTGTCAAGACCTGCACTTTGTACTGATAAACACAATACTCTGTTTTAACTCAGGAATAGGTTTTGATTTTCTAATATTTTAAATGTCATTTCATACAATTTGTATTTTTATCTTGCATTATTATCTGTGAGATAAGTGAGCTCAGAAGTCCTTTGAGAAGTATTTTTGCCTCATTTGTGAACAATTTGTGAACAGCACAATTTTCTCCAGATTTCTGTTTGCAAGAATTACAAAGATCAAAGGTACTCCCAAAAGTGAAAAGGTGAAATGAATATTTGACTGGAAGAGACCATGAAATGAATCACCCACCAGAGCAATTTTCATACTCTTTCAGTCATAAATGCCAGAAACACAAATAGATTTCACAGCCCCCTAAATCCTTCCAATCCAGGTTACATTATTTATATGGAAAACCATTCATTCTTAAAAGCAGTCAGTTATCTACAAAGTTAAATACTCGTGAGCCACTACCTTCACCTTATAGATCTTACTCAGAATAGACATCATATTGAACTTAACATGAATGAAAATAAGGATGTGATGCATAGAATGTATAATGGTAACTGTTTTATAGTATTGAATGCACTGTACTTTTGCCTCTAAATCACTGCTCAAAAATAATGACAATGATGGCATAATTGTGCAACATGGAGATAAAGACAAACGTCACCACATGTTAACGGTTTACTCTGGATGTCCCATTTTATAGGGTATTCTGCCGATACATAACACGTGATATAAAAAAAAACTTGGTGTGAATATTCATATAGCACCTTCAGTATGTGGTGTTATAGCTATAACTAGACAGGAACAGTCTGTTAAGGTATTGTTCCAACAGAGACTGCATTGGGCCAATCAGCTGATTATTTTAATTGTCTCTTAAAATAAACACAAAACTCGGACCTTGGGAACACTGAATATAATGATGCTTTTAGAGGCTTGCTATTTTTATCAGTAACAAGAGATTACATGTACTCTATGGTGTCTCATTTTAGTTTGCAGTAATTGCACAGACAGGAGGAGTTTTTCAGGCAATCACATTTGCAGACAATCAATGAACAACTCTTACAAAACAGGCCTAAACATATATAGGGAGAGAACGAATACAAGAAATCAAAAACCAGAAAGTGCAGTAGAAATCATGAACAACCTGTGAAGGAACAAATACTGCACAACCAATGTACATTTCCTGCACAGTACACTCTTAAAAATAAAGGTTCTTCACAACCTTTGACATTTGAAGAACCTTTCTGTTTCACAAAAGGTTCTTTGTGGGGAAAGATGGTTCTTCAGATTATAAAAACGTAAGAAAGAGATGCTTCTTTTAAGAACGTTTGACTGAATGGTTCTTTGTGGAACAAAAATGGCATCACTGTGAAGAACTCTTTAAGCGCCTTTATTTTTAAGAGTGATGGTGCAACCATACGCCGGTCCTGTTATTCTTCCACAGCCCAGACACAAAATTACATAGTCATTATAGTCATAATTTTGAAATCAGTGTTAACAGACATATAATGTCTAAATAATCTGCCCATTGATTAGAGCATGCAGATGCATTACATGAGACTGGAAAAGCATTTCTAACCCTTGCATTCATCAATTCAGTTCTGAGTATTATTTTAAGAGTTATTACCACAGTATGAAACCGTGCAATCTTGACAGAAGGCTGAATTGCACGGTTTGCTTAGCTAATTATAAACAGCATGAAGGTAGTTTGTTTAAAGACATCTGTGTGTTATTTGATCAGGGTGATGTTTTTAACTTTGTTAGTTTAACACCATGGGTTCTGAAAATGCCAAAGCAGGTAGCCTAATAGCTTGTCTGAAAGCTGTGAACAGAAAACCGTGAAAAGTAAAAACAAAAAATATTAGCACTTCTGAAAGGAAATTGTACAAAGTAGGACAGGAAAATGAGTTGTACATTATTATAATTAATAAATGGCATAATCAACGTGCATTTGAAATTTTCTCATCCGAAGTGATGTCATGACTAGGGATGGGTACCGAAACCCGGTATTAAAATGGCCCCGGGGCTAAATTATGAAACATATGAAACATAAAGAGTGACAATGGCGAAGAGATTTGCTTTATAATGTTATCGTGCACATTTTATCTTACCAAACATTTCTAATTTGCGATATTATTAAGACGTTTGTCTGTAAAATCTGCGAGATCTCTCATGCGCGCCGCGGAGGCTGTCTGTCAGGCTGGTGATACACTGGCTGCGTGGCGTGCGCGTGGCGTTTCTGCTGCATGTCAGGAGCGTGGCGGCTGCCTCGCGTTTTCTGTGTCTTTACACACCAGAACTGTGCCTGAAGCGGCGCTGGCGCGCTGCTGCTACTGATTAAGGGAGACCGCCGACAGACCAGGCTCTTGTCTTCATGACAACAACATAAACTTTTTTTACACACCTACACCTACGCCTACTGATAAAGGACACCGTCAACAGTATTGATGGCAAAATAGACAATGTTTGACAGGTGCAATATTTGAAAATCGATAATTATTATTTATTTTTTAAATTACATTTATATGTGAATTTATGTCCACCTATAGACTTTCAAACATCAAAATGTCATGAATTAATATGTATTTGTGTACAAAATGACATATAAACATATTTTCCTATTATATTTTGCCTGGAAACGCTTCCAACACGCTTGCGTGTCGCGTGAAAAATAGGTGTCGGTTCTATTTCTAGAATGCACGCGTTTTCCACGCGGCTCGAGCCGCGCCTGAGACGCACGTCTCACGCAGGCAGTCTGCAAGCTCTAACCTGTTAACATGGGAGCCGAATTAAAAACGGACACGCCACGCAGCTGAGACGCTTGCGCCACGCATCCAGTGTATCCCCGGCCTCAGTCACACACAACAAGAACGAGCGCGGCGCACACACACGCATAAGAGGCCGTTCACATATCGTGTCTTTTGCGCGCTCAAGTTCGTTATTTCAAATGTAGGTGCGCAGTATGCACGCTCATAATGGAAGTGACGCGGTCGCGATGCGCATGCGGTGCGATGAGCTAGTTTTTTCCAGGCGCGTCCGCACCGCATCGAGTTAAAAACATCTCAACTTTTCAGAATGCCGCAAGCGCACCGCAGGTCATGTAACTTCCTCACCTTTTCCGTAACAACGTTGAAAGCTCAGCCAAGATGAAGGAACAGCTGATAGCTGTATGTGGATTTTTAAATGAATTTAGAAGCAGTGCTACTGTTGCCCCCTTGGACAATAACAACGACAGCTTTTCTTTTCTGGTAGATGTATTTGCCCAGGTTGTTTTTCTCTTTTGTTTTCTGTGACAGATTCTGGGGCTGAAAGTTTTGACATTAACAAAACGTGTTAACTCTGCTTCTTCTTTTTTCCTTTTTACCCACTACTCTTTTCTTCTCACAGCGCCCCCAACAGTATACATCATTTCTGAGACTCTCAATATTTATCCATTATATTAGTAACAAATATCTACAATAAACACAGACATGAAACAAATTAAATAATTATTTGAGGTCCTTACACCCTCCCCCACTAAAAAAAAATAAAATGTTACAAAACATTTTAAATTTACTATCTCTGGGTATATACTGAAAATTTAAGTTCCAATTACAGTGTAATGTGCATGCTTTCTCACAGCTTAACAATATAGTTTACTTCCAAACAACAGTGACATAATAACAATGATCTAAACTTTTAGATTTCTTGCATGTTGAGAGATGTCTTGTCTTTAGGCTCGCTCGTGGGCCCCCCAGAACATCCTGCAATGACAAGTGGACACAACCACCTACACCTCCACAATGTATTAACACATTTCAAATGTCACCTAAGTAATGCATTAATCTCTTAGTGTTTCATCCAGCCTATCAAATATACCTTTAGCTGACCAAACTATAACTCTGCTTTAGAGCATTATTACGATTGTAAACTTACAAAACCCTTAACTGTTTATAACTCACTTAACAAAAAAATTATTACTTTGAACATACATTTTTTCGACTCTCACTAGTGTTACTTAGTATGAAGGATACAGATTCAGGTGATCGATGCTCAGCTGGGGTTGTACACAGCAGGTTCTCATGTCAGTATTTCCACCACAAACACTCCAGTTCACTGGTACAAGCGTGGGCTCACCCAGGGTGTCATACATGTACAGATTCCTAGGTTGCCTGGTTCTGGCAGAAGTTCTCCTGATAGGTTCCGATGCCAAATCACTATCTTCATGCTTGGCTTCTCCAACGAATCTTTCCTCCAGCTCCTGCTCCCCTTGAAGATCTCCCAGCACTTCTTCATCTGACTTATCCGAGTCAGGTATGTTTACAGATTCGTCAATGATTTCTTCAATGTCAGTTTCCTTTTCAGGTTTCCTGTTTCTCTCCTCTCTTCCAGGGTGAAATTCTGCTGCACATGGATCCAGATATGTTCCTGCTCTCTGCTTTGGAACCCACAAGTCAACCTCCTGATCGTTGGAACTGTCGGTGCTTTCATGGTGAGTATTTCTTCGTGGTTGTGCTCCCTGTTTTGACCTGTTCCTCTGACATCCATTTCTTTCCAGACGAACATCAGGTGTCCTCTGCTCATCAACCAGGTAAGGACAAGGCAATAGAAGGTTCCGGTGCAGAACTCTTTCCCTTCCAGTCACATCAAACGTTCCGACTACATACACCGGGCCATCTCCTGTCCTTTCTTTCACCACATACGTTTGCTTTTCCCAGAATGCTTGCAGTTTTCCTGGGCCACCTCTTTCTGACAGGTTCCTCACCAACACATGATCCCCTGGCTCCAGGACAGAACTCCATGCCTTCCGATTGTAATTTCTTTGCCCCCTTGCAGCAGCCTTTTTCATGTTCTTTTTCGCAATCTCGTATGCTTCTTGCATGGACCTTTTCCACTTTTCAGCGTAGTCGGTGTGAGACTGAGTGTTCTTTACTTGCTTTGTGGGGAGCACCAGATCAATTGGAAGAACTGGCTCTCGACCAAAAAGGAGAAAGAATGGAGAAAATCCGGTTGACTTGTGCACAATAGAATTATAGGCGTGGACAACTTTGTTCAGGTGTTCTGCCCAATTCGACTTCTCTGTTTCCTCTAGGGTCCTCAACATCCCCAACAATGTCCTATTAAACCTCTCTGCCGGGTTAGCTTGGGGGTGGTAGGGAGTTGTACGTGAATGCCTAATCCCACAGTAACTCTGTAGCTTTTGGAACAGGCTGCTCTCAAACTCACTTCCCTGGTCATGGTGGATCTTTCCAGGATAACCAAAGCGCATTATGAAATCTTCAAAGATTTTCCGGGCTGCTGTCTTTCCAGACTTGTTTTTGGTGGCGTAAGCCTGAGCAAACTTTGAAAAATGGTCAATGACCATGAGGATATACTCTGCGGCCCCCTCTTCTTCTCTCCAGGTGCAGGTAATCAATTGAAATCATCTCAAATGGAGCTGTTGTCTCAATGCTCTGGATTGGAGTTCTGGTGATCCGGTTTGGTTTCTTTTGTCTAAGGCATCGACACACTCTCGTGACATAATGCTCCATCTCTTCTCTCATTTTCGGCCAGAAGAACCGTGCACGAGCTGCTGCCACCATGAGATCGGCACCTAGGTGGGCCATGTCTTCATGTAAGTACTTGTATATCAGGGGTCACCAATCTCGGTCCTGGAGGGCCGCTGTCCTGCAGAGTTTAGCTCCAACCCCAATTAAACACACCTGAACTAGCTAATCAAGATCTCACTAGGCATACTGACTTTCAAACAGGTGTGTTGGAGCTGGTTGGAGCTAAACTCTCCACCTCCATCACAGCCAGTAGAGTGGACAGGGCGACATCAGGAAGCACTGGAGAAGCTGATCGCGGAGCGAACCAACTACTCGGAGTTTGCCTCCCTGTCGTTGGTACAGTACGGCTCCTAGCCCTTCTTCTGACGCATCAACATGAAGGACAAATGGCTTTTCAAAGTCTGGGTATGCCATTATGGGTGGGTTTGACAACTCTGCGATCAGCTTCTCCAGTGCTTCCTGATGTCGCCCTGTCCACTCTACTGGCTGTGATGGAGGTGCTTGCGAGGATGAGTTCCCTCTTTTTCCTGAGCCTTTCGTCTTGCACATGCTGGGCTTTGTCAACAGTTCATATAAAGGCTTGGCTATTCTGGCAAAGTCAGCAATGTATGATCTGTAGTAACCAAGAAAATCCATGAGCTTCCTCACCTCACGAACAGTGCTAGGTGTTTCCCACTTTAGTGCTTGCACAGCCTCTTTTTCTTTGGGGTTCATGCTGTACCCCTGTTCAGAGATGATGCGGCCCACATAGCAGACTTCCCGCTTAAAAAAATCCCATTTCCTTGGCCTTAGCTTGATACCACACTGCTCCTGTCGCTGTAGCACTTTCTTCAAGACCTCTAGGTGCTGTTCGAATTCCTTGCTGAAGACTAACACGTCATTAAGATAGGGAACACAGATATCAGCCCTTAACTCTCCTAGACACTCTTCCATGTACCTCTGAAAAGTGGCAGGTGCATTTGTGAGGCCAAAAGGTATCCTTACCCACTCGTAGAGCCCCCAGGGTGTTATGAATGCCATGTATGCCCTACTGTCTTTACCCATGAAGCCCTGATGATAGGCTTTACCCTGGTCCAGCACAGTGAACCAGGAGTTCCCCCCTAGATTTTCTAGGATCTCTTGGATTCGTGGGATAGGATGCCTGTCAGGGTATGTCTTCTCGTTGAACAGCCGGTAGTCCACACATAGACGCAAGCTCCCATCCTTCTTTCTCACACACACAACTGGCGAGAAATAGGAGGATGTCGACTTTTGGATCCACCGCTGACTCAGCAAGTTCTGTATGTGGGTCTTTACCTCTTGATACAGGGGTCCTGGTATTGCATTGTACGTCTTTTGGACAGGGATGTTGTCTTTCAAACGAATGTCCATTGTAAGATCCTGAATACATCCAGTATCCAAGTCATCCTTAGCAAACACTCCACTATTCTCTCTCAACAGCTGTCTAACACGCTCATGTTGTTCCCCAGGTAAGTGACTGAGGTCCACTGGAGCGTCCCATCCTTCACTCTCCTGAACCCTGATCGGAGTCTCTGGAGTTGAGTCATTGTCACATTGTGATACCTGAAATTGGGATTCAGACGGAGGCGGTGGTTTCACTTCACACTGATGGATGGCATCCACTTTATGCAGCCACCCCAGGACAGTCCGGGCTGTAAGTGTCACCTCTTCTTCCATGGTATTTTCCACCATCACTGTAATGTTGTCATTATCATTTTGAGGCATCTGAATAAGCTGTTTGTTTACCTTTATACCTGCCGGCCAGGGTACTTCTGAATTTGGCTCCAGCATCACGTGTGTTCCAAGGGTAACCGTCCTATTCAGTTTGCCACAGCTGACGTTCACTCTCGCGCACTTTGGAAGAATGATGGATTTTCGTCCCAGTCTTGCAATATGACAGCTGCTGCTGTTTTTGCGTTTCTTCAGCAGTGACAGATCGGCTTTTGCTTTCCTAGGGCTAACTTCCAGAGATGAACTCAGTGTGTTGAGGAATCTGCTGGGCTGCGTTAGCTTGGACCAATTCCTCAATCACATTAAAGCCGATTATGGGTTTCTCCAATTCACTGGATGCAATGAGAATTGGTGCCAGCAGGTGTGTGCCCCTCCTTCAGTCTCAGTGTTTCCAGACAGACAAAATATCTCACCTCTGTGTCAGGGAGATGTCTCTTCTTCCACTCCGAGCCCACGATTGAAACCTGTGACCCCGTGCCCCAAAGCACTGATGTATTAACACCTCCAAGAGAACATTTCACAAGCATTTGCGTCCCACCAAACTGGCTGTTTTCTCCTGTTTGTTCGACTATGGTGCTTCAGATAAGCAAGCTCTTGGTAAGTTTTCAATGATATCTGATGTAATCTCAGTCTTGCTTGATGTCACATTGGTTACAGTTCGTTTCCGACAACCCGCTGCCCAGTGCTCACTGCTGCCACACTTGTAGCAGTGTTCACATCTTCCCTCTGGGTTGGACTGCTCACATTGGGTACAGCACCTGGTGCTTGCTCGAACAGGTGGAAATCGATTTCGAGTGAATCTCTGGTTACTGTTTCTGATTGTCTGAGGCCGTGATGTTTGAGCAAGGCTCGCTACTTGAGACGTAAGGCTCTGGATTGCTTCACAAATCACTTTGTCTCGTGCATCAAGCTTTTCCATCAGGTTGTTAGGCTTTGGAGCTTTCTCTTTTTTATAATGACACCTTTATCTTCTTCAGCATGTGCCTGTTCCTCCTCCATCACTGTGGCCACCTTGGTTATTTTTGGTCGAGTGGTTGAGAACTTTGATTTTCGTTCAAGCTCCAGACTATATGACATGTTCATTTTCTCCAGAAGCACTTCATCTTCTACGCATGGGTTTTCCAAGTAGGGTTTTAGATCTGTGCGTATGCTGTCATCATGAAGGCCATAACTGACAGTCATAACTGTCTGCAGAAACTGATTCTGGATTAGTTCATAATTATAGCTTAATCCTGTCTTTACATTTTCAGATGCTGACAAAACCCTCTGTCTGAGATCCATGGCTCGAACTAAGAACTGGATAGGCGTTTCCTTGAACTGCACGTGTGAGTGAGTGATACAATTCAGTTGGATCCTTTTCTATAAAATGTGCTCTGAGAATTTGTTTAAGGACAGGCAATGTTAAGTCTGTTCTACTCTCCAGATAACTTCTCAAATTGACACCTGGGATGATGGCTTGAATGACTGCCTCAACAATTTCTCCCTCATCATAACCCCTTTTGCATGCCCTGTGAATCTGTCTGTCCAGGCTGGTAAAGTTTAATTTGTCTCTCTGGCCAGGTTCACCAATTTGTCCAATTATTTTGAATTCTTTTTTCAATTTTTCATTTTCTCCTGAAACTGATGAATTTGGCATTTTTCGGTCTGTTCTGGCACGTACTGATTCTGTTGCAGTGATTATCACAGGCTTTTATGATGCAATTCCACTAACGCCCACAGAGTGGTGCTCCAGGTCAACTTTTCGCTGCCCCTTCGTTGGTTTCCTCATCTTCTGCACTGGATGATCTCTCGGTTTTCTCTTCATCAACATTTATCAAACTTTCAATTATTCCCTTAGTATCTAATAACATAGATAGTCCTTCATCTTCAAGTGAAACAACATCATCTCCCTCTAAATACTGCAGAATACGTCTTCTCAGCGCGCGAGGCGTGTGTGTCTCATCCTCCCTCACATTTAGCATTAACATTTCACACAAATCTCTCAGTTGCGAAGCAGATAACTCGAGCAATTTACCCTCTATTTCATCCAGCGTAGCTTCCCACACAGGCAACATTATGGCCACTCAATGAACAGATTAACTCACGTTTGCAGTTGTTTTTCCGCCGTTTCAAAGCCCACTCTCCCCATGATTCACGGCTCGTTCTCAGCTCGCACTGCACTCGCGGCTCGTTTCATCACTCGATGGCCGCTCTGCATTTGCTGCTCTCTTCATCCCGAAATCAGTCACAGACCGGGCGGAAAAAACAATTTTATATTGCCCCCTTGGACAATAACAACGACAGCTTTTCTTTTCTGGTAGATTTATTTGCCCCGGTTGTTTTTCTCTTTGGTTTTCTGTGACAGATTCTGGGGCTGAAAGTTTTAACATGAACAAAACGTGTTAACTCTGCTTCTTCTTTTTTCCTTTTTACCCACTACTCTTTTCTTCTCACAGCGCCCCCAACAGTATACATCATTTCTGAGACTTTCAATATTTATCCTCTACATTATATTAGTAACAAATATCTACAATAAACACAGACATGAAACAAATTAAATAATTATTTGAGGTCCTTACACTACTGCAAGCAGTTTTTAGTGCTGCAAATCCATTTATCCATTGCTGAAATTTCCGCGTCTTCATGGAGAGAGCAGGTTATGGTTGCTTAGCAATGGCAGACTCTTCAGGAGCGCAAGTGCCGAAAGCTTTGGGGGAAAAAAAATCAGAAAGCGGCCTGCCTAGCGTTTTCCACGCGCTTTTAGACGCGATATGTGAATGGCCCCTTACAGTACAAAAACTCCTGCTTAATACAAAGAGTGACGATGGCGGAGACAGCAAAACGTTCCAAAGTGTGGTTATACTTCACTAGAGTTGATGCAGACAACGCTGGTTGTCATAAGTGCAACAATTTTTTTGCATGTAAGGGCGAAAACAAAAGCAATCTGTCAAAGCATCTTTCAAAAGTGCATAATGTGCAGACAGAGAAATGCAAAGTTTTCGACTGCCTAACACAACACAAAGTAACACAACACAAAGTACCGATAAGAATACCGTTAAAGTACCAGACCGTAAAGCAGTATCGGTAAGAGTAGTAATACCGTTAAAACCTTAATGATACCCATCCCTAGTCATGACAGCAGATGTTGACAACCTTCTCAAATCTTGAAAACTTGTGATGACACTGCTCTGCATTTTAACTTAATGGAAATTAAATGGGCTCTGTGAAATCACTTCCAGCCAATTTATTTAATAATCGCCTGTAGCCATGTCTGTTTTGATAAGGGCTTTTTTTGCAAGGCTCCTTGTGGTTTTTGAACTAGTTGTATATTAACGCACTCCACCAACAGGGACACACACACAGTTTTACACACAAAATGCCATAATGAAGTCATACTGCTTCCTCTCAGAAGCAGGAAGTATGCTAAACACATTTCAGACTTGCACTTTGAGCTACATCTATAATTAAGCTGCCAAAATAGCGGTATTATGCCTAAAGCACATTTGGGAGCTGTAATGTCAGAATCCTACCAGGACTAGGTAATTGAAAGTCTAGAAATTTTATCAGCTAGCTTGACTACAGTTACTTGTTATAATAGTAATAACTAATTTCAAGCACAGAAACAGCCAAAGGTTAAATATTAGCTGCTGTGCATTCTGTTAGGGGCGGTACTAAAAAAAAAGTTTAGAATTTACTTTTGTTTCTTTTTCTTTTCTTTTTTTTTTATAAGCACAATCCTTATTTTATGTCATATATTTCTGAAACATATTTGTATCAGTGTTATTATATACAAATTAGAGGTGTCAATCAAATAGATTTATATAATTTATTCATGCCAATTAAATAATCACAAACAGTAGTATACACAAACATTGCTGCATAGAGCTTCCAAATATCTATCTATCTATCTAAAAAACAATTCTGCTCTTAGCCATGCTTTTTGCCACTACTGACTTTTAACATCCCTTTTCTGCAGCTGCTCAGGCTTTCATGCCAGCAGCTTCTCTATAAACCCATGAGGAGAAAATCCATCTAGTCTCGTCACATTTTCAACTGAGAGTTTTGCATTCTGAGTTAAGTTTTGCCACAAAGCCGTCTCTCGAGTCCAACTACGACTGGGCTCTCTTCAAAACTTAAACCAGCCCACAAGTCCACATCTTCAGTCAATGCCCATGGCATCACTTTGGACGACTACTGAACTTCCAGCCTGTCACCAAACCGTGAGAACCCATTTCTGCAACAACAGCAACAAAAGGAATCCTTTAACACAATGTTATAACCTCCAGATTTTAGCTGAACTGGTTAATTCAATATAAAGTTTCATAGCCTTGTTGAGAAACTCAATTATTTCCTCACTTTCTGTCTTCCTGCAACTTGTGTGAATGTATGTGTGTTTATGTTATATCAGATTCTGTCTTAGATTTATCCAGTAAAGTCTTATTTATATTGAAAATAGAAGTATCTTGCACGAGAAGTGAGAGAAGTATCTTGTGTTTTGTGCTTACAAGTTAATGTCTTAAACTGCTTCTCTTGTGACTGTGCTAATTAATAGTGCTTTCACTATATTTTGGATATCAGTATCCATTCCAAAGCTAATGTTATACGGCACATTTAGTGAATCCCTGGCCGACTCTGTGATAAGATGTAAACAGTGAACAATTCCCTTTAAGCTAATTTGCATGTTTCCCTTAAATCTACGTATATACACACACATACAAGATTAATAATACCTTCCGAGTATCTAGTATTTTTTTATTTTTATTTTTTTTACATTTCACTTAAAATACATTCTTTGGTGATGTTTTAGACTTTTTCAAAAACATGTCCATATAGAGAAATCTTTGAGTCTCAGTTCAAATTCTTGAGACCTCAGTTGCATTTCTCATCTGGCACCTCCCCCTGCACCCAGAGGGCTCAATCATTACATCGATTACACAACCGGATTAAAGGGCATGCAGTCACATTAAAACGCAAGGCCTGAAATGACTCCTTGAAAAGATGAGAACGCTCCAGCACCAAAACAGTGCTACACGAAAGGCATCTGAGGATACATGGAAATGATCTGACTGTACGAACCAGTGGAAAAAATCTGTCAGCTGTCCAGCAGATATTTTCAGCAAAAAAGCTCAGCTGCATATGCAAAAATGATGAATACTAACCCCTGGTTTCTCCTTGGACACGTCATTAGGTTCAGTGTTGTGCAGCACTGAAAACACAGGAGACACCATGTTTTGTAAGGTCTGTGGAGACCTTGTTAAGACGTCATCCTTCAATCCTTCAATCCTTTTTATTTATTTAAATTTTTTAATGCAGATTGTATCTTTATCCTAGTATAAACCAGCCTAGTCCCCCTATTCATACATTAACACATGGTAATGAGCTTAACATAGTCATTAATATAGATTAATATCTTATGTTTCCTACAGGCAGCCATATGATGGATCAATTGAACTGATGCATTTGAAAGGTCAACTGCTAACACCTAATCAAAAGCAGCATTGATTCTCTCCAAGAGACAAAAACTCAAATCCAACATTTCTGCAACCCCATCATGCCGTCAATGAATGCATATTTATCCAGTCATGAGTTCAGAGACTTTTAACTCTACAGAGAATAAAAGCTATTCAGAACATTTTAACTTTTCAATTTTCTCTGTTTTTATAAACAGAAAAACAAAGACACATGAAAGCAAAGCATAAAATAAGATAAAACACAATGAAAAAAAAGTAAACATAGATGAAAACAGTAGACAAAAAGAATCCGATTTTACACTGTGGAGCTCAAATCAAGTACCTATTGTCCAGTACTACACGCCTGAAAGATAGGAAAAAAAAAATAGCTGTTAACACTGTTTTTTTTGGTTTCGGCTGTTCAAAACAATCATTCCGGTGTTTGAGTTTTGATGGAGAGATCTTTGCACTGATGAAGTGTTTCTAGCCCTACAGGCGAGAGTCAAGAAAGTAGACCACTGGTTGCAGATGATCCCAGCTGCTGAATTGAGCTGTTTGATTTGATCATTGCTGGCTTCACAGCATGAAGACCAGACACAGTGTCTTGCAGTACAGCCTGTCTTCTCCCCTGCCCTGTTTCACTCTGCATTGAGCGTCCTTTCCTTTGACATGACAATACACACTTACATAAGTCCTAAAGGTATACTGACAAGTTTAATGCAAGGAACAGTTCACCCAAAAATTTGTTTACTGAAAATGTTCACATCCTAAGGGCATCCAAAATGTACAGTCGATTCGTTTTATTTTTTCATCAGAACAGATTTGGAGAAATGTAGCGTTTCATCACTTGCTCACCAATGGATCCTTTGCAGTGAATGGGTGCCATCAAAATGAGAGCCCAGATGGCTGCTGAGAAAAGAAAGAAAGAAAAAAAAGCATCACAATAATCCACACAAAACCAGACCATCATTTAATGGCTTGTGAAGTGAAAAGCTTAATTGTTAGTTTGTTTTTATCTTCAAACTGCTGCTTCAGTTTGAAATATGATTCCTCTATCAATATTATTGCTTTCTCTAGTGAAAAAGTCATTTGAATCAGGGGAGAAATGTGCACAGATCAAGCATGGTTTTAATCAATTGATGAAGCATTATTATGGATTATGGACTGTTTTTTTGTTGTTGTTGTTTTTTTTTTGGTCAGAAGTAACTTGATGGATCTCTTTCTTATATCTTTTCACTTCACAAAAAAAATTACTTGATGGACTGTGGATTAATTGTGGATTTTAATGATGTGCAAATCTGTTCTAATGAAGAAACAAATTGGTCTACATTTCTGGATGCCCTCAGGATGAGTTTTCAGCACATTTTCGTTTTAGGGTGAACTATTCCTTTAAGAATTACTATAAGTGACCAAAAATTAACTCATCTAAACTTGAAACATTTACATTTATGCATTTAGCAAACAATTTTATCCAAAAGGGCCTTACAGTGCATTCAGGCTGTAAATTATATATTTTTTAACCAGTATGTGCTTCCTGGGAGCCAAACCCACAACCTTTTGAGCTGCTAATGCAATGCTGTACTACTGAGCCACAGGAACACATAGATGAGATGAGACAGACACCAAGCAAAGACCTCTAAAGCGTTCTGTATTGGTGAGGACTGCTAATTACATTTATAAAATTGATAAAAGCTAAATCTATCTTGCAGTCTGCCTTGACAACACCAAGCCCTTTACAAAACCTGTTCTCTACAGAACAGGACCATAGACAGCTCCCTATTAACACACCTGAGAACACTATTTTCATGCAACTAATCAAAACATCAAGTTTTAAGTGCTTACACACAAACAACTCCATGTGCCTTGTGTACTTGAATTGGCCTGCTTGCATGCGAGTTCCTCTTTAGCAGCTTTAATAATGCATCATCAGTATTCAGCTCCTACTGTTATGCTACAGTTCTGCCCTGCCAATCATGTGTCTCAAATACCCAAAGAGCTCTCAACTGTATACACACAGTGTACTTACTGTATATAACTACACTCTCTACTTCATGTGGTGGTGCCTTTCATTCTTGTGCAAGGATTTACTTGGATCAATGACTGCTCCGTTCACAAACATAATGCACAGATATAAAGCTTTAATATAAATCACTAACCTTTGGTATTTACTTCATAGCCTGGAGACATTTCCCAATATATGACTGCTTTATATAGTAAAAGTGAAATTTATTCATAGACCATATCAAAAACTACAGGTGTTGAACAATGCTCTGCACTGCGATATAAAAATTACATTTAATGCATGAGGACAGCCAAAACATAAATCCATGCTTTACTATAACATAAACAAGAACACCTCCAGACCACTGGGGAAATAACTGTGGTGAATCACACAGCCTTTTAAGTATAAACTTTTAAATGTAAGACAAAAAGAAAACTTAATTTCATTCATATTAGGTAAACAATATTATCAAGAGCACAAAAATTAACAACAGCTGATAAACATGACTGGGATTACATAAGGTTAATTATAGGAATTCAGGCCTACCATGTGGTCCAAACGGTTAATTTGCTTTGTTAACCTTCGTTTGAAGCAAATTACTGACATTATTTACATAAATTAATTTAGCTACATTTTTAAAAAGGTAGTAAAGCAAAATTAACATTGATAGTTCGTTCTCTGGAATTAACGGCACATAACTGAATCTCTAATGTATGCAACAAACACAGCTGCGATGTCCAATACAAAAACAAATGACTCTTAAGTTATTAGGATGAGGCAGTCATTCAAATAAACGGTAAACGGTTGACATCAACCTGGCATATTTTTAATAAAAATGTTATTTAACATTGTTGAATGGTACCACTGAATCGAGAGCAACAGAAGTTTTGGATGATATACAGAATCATATTCTTAACATATCCTTGTATTTGGAACATATACTTTTGCTAAATACTAGGGGAAAAAACACCTTAAAGCAATTCATCGATCTAAACTAAAATGTCTTACAAAATTGACTCTTAAAAAAGGTAGCCTATACGCACATCTGTTTGGAGTGGTTTGGAGTAAAGAAAAAGTAATTTGTCTCCTATCACATTTAATCTCCTATTTTAGTTAGCAATGGCTCCCCAGTCATTTTATTCTGCAGCCCCGCTTTTCAGAGTAAAGGGTTATGAGAACGGAGCAGATATGTGGGAATAACCCAAGGTCAGGCGCACCGTGTAATGGGGTTAACGTTTGCCACAAGCCAATGCAGAGTAGGAAAAATAGTCAGAAATAGATAGGCTAACAATTTCGAAAAGGTTTTATTAAAATGATAATAATAATAATAGGCTACTTGTTTCAAAACGTGTCTGCTCACAAAGCAGGTGCCATTAGTGCCAAAATGCGTATTTATAACCTTTATTACGTGTATAAGATCAGACAAATATGGCTTTGCATTTTTATTTTTGGTGACATTCCTGCGTTATGTACATTTTTACCAGATCAGGGGTTTTCTTACATACTAGGGTGTAATAGTAAAAATACACGAACAAAAATTGAAGGTTAAATAAAATGCACGATGTCTCTCTTTAAACTTTCTCCGAAATCATTTGGCGAAAAGGCAAGAGCGGAGCATCGTTTTGACGTCAGGAGCTGCGGACACCGGCGAGTGCGCTCAGACACATCTGTCAAATATCCAAACAGTTAGCTATGTGGGGTTTGGCGCACCTGGCATAAAGTTCCCGTGCAGAGCTCCACATTCACCGCGAGCGCGATGAATAACAACAAGTCTGGCAGTGTCAGCGGTCCGTCCCGTAGCAACTCCGGCTCGGTGGACGAGCTTGTGATAACATCGACTTTCGGGACGCTGCTTTCAGTGGTTTACATCGTTGGAGTCTCGGGAAACGTCTACACGCTGGTAGTCATGTGTCATTCCATACGCTTCGCCACTTCCATGTATGTCTCCATCATCAACCTGGCGGTCGCAGATCTCCTTTACCTCTCCACGATTCCTTTTGTGGTGTGCACGTACTTTCTGAAGGACTGGTACTTCGGGGACGTGGGCTGCAGGATACTGTTGAGTCTGGACCTGTTAACTATGCACGCGAGTATCTTTACTCTGACAGTGATGTGCATGGAGCGCTACCTGGCAGTGACTAAACCGCTGGATACTGTAAAACGCTCCAAAAGCTACCGAAAAGCCATGGCGTGGGGAGTTTGGATTTTATCCCTCGTCCTAACTCTTCCCATGATGGTCATGGTTAACCAGACTACTAAAACAACAGCAGATGGAGGGGTGAAAAGGATATGCGCGCCCACCTGGGCACCTCAGGCGTATAAATTGTACCTGACCGTCCTGTTCTGCACGAGCATAATGGCGCCAGGGCTTGTAATTGGTTACTTATACACCCGACTGGCCAGGACGTACCTAGAGTCTCAAAAGACGTCGGCTATTAATAAAAGCAGCAAGCGCTCGCCAAAACAGAAAGTTTTGATAATGATTTTCACCATCGTGCTCGTGTTTTGGGCGTGTTTTCTGCCCTTTTGGATATGGCAACTTGTGCCCCTGTACCACAAACCCTTCAGTCTCGCCTCACACACGCACACGAGCATCAATTACCTCGTGGCGAGCCTGACCTACAGCAACAGCTGCATCAACCCTTTTCTGTACACGCTCCTGACCAAGAATTATCGGGAGTATCTTAAAAACCGCCACAAGAGTTTTTACCGCTACACTTCATCGTTCAGAAAGCGCCCACCGAGCTTGTACTCTTGGGGCAAGTCTGCGTCATCCAGTAATCAGTTTGATTTCAACTCTGAGACGCTTGTCATGGCGCAGCTAAAGGTGATGCAGTGAAGAGATTGGAAAGCTTAACCCGTTCAGGTAAAGGTAAGCATGGTTCTTCAGTTAGTGGAGCTATACTGTGTCCAGCCGTGACTTCGACAAAGAGCCATTCTAGATTTGAAGATTGTAAAAGAATTGTGTCCCTCTCATTACTCATAAAATGTAGTGCGTTAAAATAAGGAAAATTCTCTTTTGACTTGAAATAGCTATAAAAAGATGAAATCCCGAGGGATATCTAACAGAACAGCACAGTGACAGCTTGGATATAGATAACATTGTTATCTGCCAGATGTCTTTACCTAACATGGATTTGAGTCCAGAAGCAATTGATTTCTTTATTTTTAAGTGTTCAAATTTAACTAGCCAACACCAAATCTTAGCCTTATTTATTTCACAAAACCGAACAAATTCATTGCCATCACACATAATATGAAATTTCCACACCATCACACATGATATTAATATCAGTTTGAAGGCTGATCCAGGGCATGACCTAATCATTATTCCAGAAAATGAAAAACATGCTTTAACAGAGGGAAAAAAAGAAAAATGTAACTTCTTCGGAATAGTATCCCAGTGGAAGAATTACTCTTAAAAGTTTGATTAAACGAAAACACTTTTCACAATTCAAAAACAACACAGTCATTCATATTTTCCAGATGCACCCAATGTCATTTATCATAGATAGATAGATAGATAAATAGATAAATGTTTTTTTTTTCAGTGCAGATGGAAACATATTCAGAAAAGTGACATCCAAGTAGGACTGTCAAAGATATCAAGGCCTTGATACCTCTGTTGAGATTAACAGATAAACCCAGAAAATATCATAAATAATATGCAGAACTACTAATATTTGATGGTGATGCATTTGTAATTACAACTGCAGAAGTGGACAAGTTAATGCTGAATACTGTATGATAAATACTTTACATACAGCCCACTACCTCACTGGCATAAATCACATATTATAAGACACCTGTTTAAAAGAATTGCTGTGTCCAGATAGAAAAGCATGTTATCACAACTTAATAAATGTTATTGTGCCAAGAGTAACTTTTCCCACATATTTCCACATCTAAGCCAAAATGCTGTCTTATCACAGAAATATGTTATTTTCCAAAGAGTTGCAATTATGTGGATGGATTGAAATCTAGTGTGAAAAAAGCACAGTACAGGAAAATGAAGCTCAATGAATCTACACTTAACTCCATCATGGAGTCCATATCATTGTAATATCACACACTGACACATTCATTTACAGTGACGTCAGCTCACAGTGAGATTTCACACAGCCAGTCTACAATTTAAAAAAGAAAACGACAAATGGTCCACTAATCTGAGACATTTGTGCACTAATTCTGAGCTTATTCACATTAGTCCATTCAGCTGTGATTGCGCACAAGAACTAAGTAGTAAATTGACATGCATCACCAGACACTCTGGGCCAAAAGTATAATCTGGGAATTCCGAAAAAGAATCGTTTTCCCATCTCACAATCCATATGGTGGCATTCACCGCTTAAGGCTAAACTGGCCTATGCATATTCATGCATTTGAACTCTGTTCCTCAAACGCTCATGCATTATGCTCAGTCAATAATTCTGGGAAATATTGATACAGAAAAGTGAAGCAGGTGGCTACAGTTATGCTTTATGCTCAATATCCTTAGCACAAAATAGATACCATGCAAACCTGCCTGGAAAATTAGAGAAATTACCACAAAGGTCATGCTGACAGTCTGTAGAATTCATGTTTATTATTTATGTATAAAAAGGAAATTCACAATGGTACTGCAGATCGGTAACATCAAGATCTGAGATCTATACAACAAGCCAGTTGCTTAGATAATCTATTTGGAAGCCTAAGAGAAAAAAACCCTGTGGTGTTCTATTTTGGTTCTCAATGTCAGTAAGGACTCAACAGTCCTTCAGTTGTGTAGATTAGGTAAAAAAACATATGCACTCACTCTATCTACCTCTGGCAGAACCAAGGATGTGGAAGGATAAAACTGATTCTTGCAGTCTCCATTTCAATGGCGACAAAAGAACAGAAGCCATACAACTGGGGTTTGACGTTTTCATGCAGTCATCAAACTCAAGAGAGGGCTGCTGACGTTCAGACCAGGGTCAAAACTGTTATGGGATTTCTTAAGTAGCTCTAGTCCCAAGCTTCACACTGGCAAACACTCTGAGCATCATTTATCATGGAAACATTAGCTCAAAATTGGAAGAATTGAGTCTGATGTCAAGAGAGAGTGTATCACTTTACTTAATGACACTGTAGAGAAAGCACTCATATTAAACAAAGCCCTTTTAATAACAAATTGCACAACCACAGATTGAAGGCGCCGGTCAAATGTTATACATTTTCTATCTTATTTATCAGTCTCTTCAAGAAATTAAATAAATCACGATCTCACCATACCTGTTTTTGTTGGGCTCTGCAAGTGATAGTCATAGGAAATGACTTAAGTGTAAACAGTATCATCAGAGGGAAGCTTGTGTCACTGTAGACATCAATCCAGAATTTCTTGTGAATTGATTGTGGTTGGACTCCAAGCTCGAATGCATCCATCACTAATTTTGTTGTATCATTTAATTAGCAACATCTGTTCTTCAAAACCACAACACCCACTGGCTAAACCTCTCTTCCAAAAGCTGCATATCAGCTGTGCACTTATAATCCAGTCTGAAACATTGAAGCTGCTGCCAGTAATCAGGCAAATATTAATCTTTTGGTCTAGATAACACATTTAAGATTGTAAAGATCTTAAAAGGATTGCAAAATCATAGTTAAAAGAGGACTAATGTACATCAAACCAGCACATTCTGTAAGATACTCCTAATCTTATGTAAATGTACCGTATCTAGTCAGTAAGATTTTTTTGGAAGTAGTACTTTTACATTGTAGAAATATTTATTTTTAAATAAGTGCTTGTCATTTGAACTTTCTTATATATATATATATATATATATATATATATATATATATATATATATATATATATATATATATATATATATATATATATATATATAGTGATTTTCCACAAAAGTATTAACCAATACAAATGTTTTCAACATTGATGCAACATTCAGCTTCGGCATCATATAATACACTATATTTTATTATATATTAAAAAAGAAAACAGTTATTTTAAATTGCAATTATATCATAATATAAGAACATCAAAAATAAAAATCTTACTGACCCCATACTTTTGAAAAGGAGCAAAAATCCTCCTCATTTTTCAAAACAAGCACATGACGCATGGCCAACACATCCAACTCCATCATCTCTAGCCAACACAGCTCATCACAGATAAATAAGCAATTCCACAGGATGTGGAAGGATTGTATTGCAGTCTATCATATACAGTGGCAATAAATCAACAGTTCAGCCTAGTAACTGAGGTGATCTACCCTGAGACACAAATCTTTGATTGCTGTTGTCAAACCTATTTGATTTGCATAAACCTGAAATGATACATTTAGAAGGACTATTTGCACACTAGTTCATATTCAGCCTTGCAGCAGCTAAAGCATGAATGAATTAGCAGCTGGAAAAAGGAACATGACAGACCAAGAGAGATTTCCAATTAAGCTATTGGTGATGCAACAGGAACAGCAAATTAGGCATCAGCCAAAATTCATGAATCATCACATATGAGTAGATAGTAAACATACTTATCTTCTGATTATAATAAAGCTGATGCATGCATTTGAATAACTAACATTAAATGTATAAGTGATGGTTGCCCATGCTTTACATGAGAGAAAGTATCTCACCTCAACTCACACAACGGAGAGAGCACTCAGTTTTGGGCTGTGGGTCTGTAAACAGAGAAGCCAATTAGCGGTTACATCTCAAAACAAGGTGTCAAAAACGAATGTGTTGTGACTGGCTGAACTTACTTTGACCACATAATGTCAGTGTAATTAAATCCAACACCATCGAAGGAGGGAATGTTTTTCCAAAAACTCATCAGACACGCAAAACAAAATTTCACACTTGGCACTGGACAGTTAAAGAGACCTTAGAATAAAAGACAAATTAAACTTTTCTTCTGTCTCCTTTACGTTGAATATCATAACACTCTTTTATCAAAGATATCATACTGGTAAAAAAAAAAAATTATAGCCTGAATGCACTCTAAGTCACCTTGGATAAAATCGTCTGCTAAATGCAGAAATGTAAATGTAAATATCAAAAAGGTTTCCTTTTAAAACTTTCACACAAGTAGGAATACATTGCTGAAGGAATGAAATATTCTTTTGGTATCGGAAGCATTGATGTTTCATTAAGTAGTTTTTGAAAGCAATTCTACAAAGAACATTTTTCAGGTGGTGACAAACAGAAATATCTTCCAGCTCCTTGTTTTCATTACATACAACTGTTCTCTCATCTCATTTGTGTGTCCTGTCTAGACAGTGATTTAGCTATAAAAATATAAAAGATTTTAAAGAGTGAAGCACAGCCAGGAAAGAGATAATTCAACTGTAAAGAAGCATATCTTCAAAATGATGGCAATTCAAGTAAATCTCCTGAAAATACAAAGCAGCATTTAAATAAAAAATCTAAAGCAGACAAAACCCAACTAAGCACAGAAAATCCCAAACATTTTTCTAATGGGACAATAAGAGTTTTTTTTATGCCATGAACCCAACTGTTGCTTCAGTATTTTCCTGTGTGTTCGCCCTAGGGTTCCTGTCACTCATCTGAGCCGGGTGGATCCTACAGCAGGGAGGGGTTATCAATGGCATAATCAGGGTCACACTAGAAAGACACCCAATGGCATATCGCGTACCCCAAGTGACCTTCTCCACATGATGGAGGTTCTCAGAACCGGATGAGAAGAATGACACCCGACCTGCAGGAGATGAAAGAAGATGGGTGTTGACAGAGAGAAACAGGAGAAAGGTTGAAGTGATATGCTGAAAAACTATTCAGTATTCAAGTAAAAGTATTCATAAAGTCAATCAACAATGTTCAGATCGTAAGGATTATTATTTTATTTATTTTTTTTGCTCCTCATGATTGGCAGTTTAAAATGTAGTTTTAAGCTGTATCTGAAGATAAATGTTTGTGTTTAAAGTTGTTGTATTTAATGGTGACAAGCGTGCAGTAAATCTGAATGTTGATGGAAAGTGGTTCCAAAGCATCTCTAAAAATGCAAGTCAGTGCTGGGATAATTACTTAAATGTCCTAATTTTACTTGGTTGGACTGCTGATTTCATTTTAAGAAGCAAGGCCTTTTCTAAATTTGATATTTATGTAAATGACCAGCATTATGTCGTCCTGGTACTGACCTTTGTAGACCATTCTTGATCATGAAAGTTGTACTGAATCTCATTAAATGTCCATGTTTCTTTGAAAAGCTGACTTTCAGAGGTGGAAATGCATGTGTAAAATTCTTTGAATAAATGCTGTATGTTGGACTGCACTGCTGGTGGAATATCCATAATGCAACATAGATCTTATAAGCTGGAGGAAAGCTTGGGGTAATCATAAGTGTTAGGCAATGCAATTAGAACTGTGTAATGAAAACAGAAGGAAGGGATAACGCAATACATGTTAAAACAGAGAAAACTGCTAGCAGAAATATGTTCTGTGATTTAGGAATTTCAACAAAGTATGATTTTGTAATGCACTAATCAACACAGCAGTGCCTTAAAAGAGCAAATTAGTTTTCTCAATGCGCTGTTTATAAAAACAGTATTATGGGGAAACTATGCATGGCTTACAAAGCTATTTTACATAATGCCCCTGCTTAAAAAAGAAAAACAAAGACTATGACTTAATATTAAAACAATAATTAACACCTATGCAAATTTGAATACTGTTTGCAATAGCCCAAAATCTCAAGTCTTTTCATTAACATGTCAGTGCTTAATGTGCTTGATATTACAATTGAAATACATTCATTTATTATTACCCATGTTCAGAAAACATGTAATCAGGTGAACAGTTACATAACTAAGAGATAGAAAGAAAATAAGGATAAGGATTTTTTATATTAATTCATAATGAACTTGGAACCAGTTACATTTATATAAAAAAAGCCCTTAATGATTCTTGCACAGAACACAGCAATATATTTTATTAACAACACATTTATTTAATATGACAATATTCTGACAGGGTTTGATACAGAAAAATGACATTTATGAACCAGTTCTTTCTTGTGAATCAACAAAGCCCTATTTAATTCTTTTTGTTTGAAATGTATTTATTATTGAAAACATCCAATAATTTGGTGATGGAATGACTAAAATAATTGTTACATGAAACCATTAACCTATCATCAATGTTAAAAGAAATCTTTAAATCTTTAGTTTTTTTTAATCATTAGTTTGTCTATAGCATTTATGACAATGATTACCAATAATAATAACTAATAATATGACAATATGTCTGTTCTGTCCTCATTATTGATTCTAGAAACAAACCATTTAAATGAATTGTTAGATTGAGTAAATTATGTTCTGATGGTATGATTCAGCCAAAGGAAAAACATTTTTTAGACTAGATATTTTCAGAAAAAACATTCCTCCATAAAATGTTAGATTTCACAGTGACCCATGCAGGTTAAAGCTGGAAATAAGTTATTTAAAACTGCATGCTGCCTCCATGCTAATTAGCCAAGTGTAATCCTGTACACATGAACTGAAGATGCATAAGGAGACATTTGATAAACAGGATATTTATGCAAATTACCTCCGTTGTGTCTGCCTCATTCTGGCCTTTTTGACTAATTCTGATTGTGAAAGTTCCACTGAATATCATTAAAATATTATAATATTACTGTGCATTTGAGAAGATGACACATTAGTATCAGTATGGATGTGTAAAAAAAACTAACTGCATCACATTGCTGGAGTAAAGTGTATAATACCATAAAACCTGCAAGATGAAAAAATGCCTAAGGACATCTGGAAAATGGCTGGGAAATTTTAAATCCTGATTAAAGTGTTTGCATGGAAATTATAAGAGGAATGATATCATGCACAAATAAAAATAACATAAGGTTCAATTCTTTAGAAATGCTAATTAATTGACAGATTAAGATGAAAGGCTCAGAGAAGAGCACAGGGTTTGCCAAGCATGTTGTCATGTAACTTGGTTCACTGCGAAACAATAAAATGGCTATTATTTCAGAGTTCCTAATGATATGATTTGATAATGTTTCCATGGAGAGGAGTTTAATCAGAAGTGAAAATAATATCTAGAGTGTAAATAAAGTTACAAGGAAACATTTCCCTTGTCAATAGAAAAAAAGCTGAATACGATCTAGTCTGTGAATCAATGTGCTTATTAAACGTGAAGCTCATGTATGTTTAGGCAGGCACGTACACAAATACATAGAAGTGCCCTGTTGGAAATTTGGTGATCCAAAATCTAATCCTGCAAGGTGTTTTTTTTACATTTGTCACAGTTACCACAATTAACAACACACAAATTAAGCACCTTGTAAAGCAGCATCCACAGAATTTAAAATTTTTGGGTGAACTATGCCTTTGACAACAAGTAAGCTAGTCTAGTTTTACAACCCGAATTCCGGAAAAGTTGGGACATTTTTTAAATTTTAATAAAATGAAAACTAAAGGAATTTCAAATCACATGAGCCAATATTTTATTCACAATAGAACATAGATAACGTAGCAAATGTTTAAACTGAGAAATTTTACACTTTTATCCACTTAATTAGCTCATTTAAAATTTAATGCCTGCTACAGGTCTCAAAAAAGTTGGCACGGGGGCAACAAATGGCTAAAAAAGCAAGCAGTTTTGAAAAGATTCAGCTGGGAGAACATCTAGTGGTTAATTAAGTTAATTGATATCAGGTCTGTAACATGATTAGCTATAAAAGCTTTGTCTTAGAGAAGCAGAGTCTCTCAGAAGTAAAGATGGGCAGAGGCTCTCCAATCTGTGAAAGACTGCGTAAAAAAATTGTGGAAAACTTTAAAAACAATGTTCCTCAACGTCAAATTGCAAAGGCTTTGCAAATCTCATCATCTACAGTGCATAACATCATCAAAAGATTCAGAGAAACTGGAGAAATCTCTGTGCGTAAGGGACAAGGCCGGAGACCTTTATTGGATGCCCGTGGTCTTCGGGCTCTCAGACGACACTGCATCACTCATCGCCATGATTGTGTCAATGACATTACTAAATGGGCCCAGGAATACTTTCAGAAACCACTGTCGGTAAACACAATCCGCCGTGCCATCAGCAGATGCCAACTAAAGCTCTATCATGCAAAAAGGAAGCCATATGTGAACATGGTCCAGAAGCGCCGTCGTGTCCTGTGGGCCAAGGCTCATTTAAAATGGACTATCTCAAAGTGGAATAGTGTTTTTTTGGTCAGACGAGTCCAAATTTGACATTCTTGTTGGAAATCACGGACGCTGTGTCCTCCGGGCTAAAGAGGAGGGAGACCTTCCAGCATGTTATCAGCGTTCAGTTCAAAAGCCAGCATCTCTGATGGTATGGGGGTGCATAAGTGCATACGGTATGGGCAGCTTGCATGTTTTGGAAGGCTCTGTGAATGCTGAAAGGTATATAAAGGTTTTAGAGCAACATATGCTTCCCTCCAAACAACGTCTATTTCAGGGAAGGCCTTGTTTATTTCAGCAGGACAATGCAAAACCACATACTGCAGCTATAACAACAGCATGGCTTCGTCATAGAAGAGTCCGGGTGCTAACCTGGCCTGCCTGCAGTCCAGATCTTTCACCTATAGAGAACAATTGGCGCATCATTAAACGAAAAATACGTCAAAGACGACCACGAACTCTTCAGCAGCTGGAAATCTATATAAGGCAAGAATGGGACCAAATTCCAACAGCAAAACTCCAGCAACTCATAGCCTCAATGCCCAGACGTCTTCAAACTGTTTTGAAAAGAAAAGGAGATGCTACACCATGGTAAACATGCCCCGTCCCAACTATTTTGAGACCTGTAGCAGAAATCAAAATTGAAATGAGCTCATTTTGTGCATAAAATTGTAAACTTTCTCAGTTTAAACATTTGCTACGTTATCTATGTTCTATTGTGAATAAAATATTGGCTCATGTGATTTGAAAGTCTTTTAGTTTTCATTTTATTAAAATTTAAAAAACGTCCCAACTTTTCCGGAATTCGGGTTGTAGCATAAATTAGTGTTGTGCAAGGTTGCAAATGCCAACACAATTTTAAAAAAGCCCCCAACCTTCGCAAGTGTTATTTTCTGGCATATTTTGGCCACCAATGAACGGACTTGCATTAAATGCAGAAAAATAAATAAATAAAAAATACATATGAGAAACCCTTTAAATGCATGCCGTAAAGACATGACAGACAGCTACAGGCATTTCACCACTTCAAGGTCTTCTGCTTTTAAAAAGTGTCCTTATACATATCAAATCTGCATATCAAATTTCAGAACTGCACCGATTTCAGAAATGAACTCAGACGAAAATACAGGCTTTTGTTTTTCCACCTGACAATAAAAATGCACCTGTCGCCTCATTTAAACTCCTCATCTGGTTCTAACTGTATGAGGCTCTTCCTGGCTAAGAGCACGTTGCACCTCTGTGACTCTCAAATCAGTAGATGCAGCTGTGATCCCAGAGGGTTCATCCAGCGCCAGGCGTCAATTTTCCCAGTGTGACAAAACTAAAGTGCTTTCCCCCTCCCGAACTAATCTTCTAACATACCACGTCATTTTTCACACTCTTCTTATGTCTGTGCAGACCCCGTCCCTTTTCTCATCTCACTTCTGTCCTTCTCCCCTGTGTTTAGTGCTGTGTGTCTCAACAGGCCAATATCTCTCCTGCTTGGATCCATCATAAAAGAGGGAGGTTGATTGTCAGTCTAGTTATAATTATAGCCTGTTCGACAGAGTTATCCATCAGACTAATAATTACCTCAGCGAAGATCAGGGCTCATCAGCCACACCTGATGGATAATCAACACACCGACAGAGCACTGCTTCTACCGCTCAGTGAACCGGAACACGTTCCAGCTGCTTCATCCAACACAATGTATCCTAATTCATTTCAAACTGGAAGGAGACATTCAAAACTCATCACCCTAGCTGGAGACGGAGCACCACGGGAGAGAGAAATCCAGAGCTGCAAACATTGGGGTCTGATGAATAATGCATTTTTGGAAGTGGCACTGATGCTAAAAAAATCCGTACAAAATAACTTATAATTCTTTCATATATACAATAAATAAATAAAAAATATATATATATAATATTGTGTGTGTGAGTGTGTGTGTGTGTGAGTGTGTGTGTCTAACAATGATTCATAAATAAAATTATTGATGTTTTATGTATTAGATATTATATTTTATTAATAATAACAATTAATAGATATGTGTGTGTATTGTTATTATTAATACACAAGATATATCTAATATGTAAAAACTAATAATTTAATGTAAAAATCATTAATTATATTTAACTGTGTGTGTGTATATATCTATATATATATATAAACATACAGGTGCATCTCAATAAATTAGAATGTCATGGAAAAGTTCATTTATTTCAGTAATTCAACTCAAATTGTAAAACTTGTGTATTAAATAAATTGCACACAGACTGAAGTAGTTTAAGTCTCTTGGTTATTTTAATTGTGAGGATTTTGGCTCACATTTAACAAAAATCTCAAATTAGAATACTTCATAATACAAATTTTATTTGTGAATTGTTGGCCTTCTGGAAAGTATGTTAATTTACTGTACATGCCTCTGATGTTGTCTGTGGTTCAGGAATGGCTTAACAAGAGGAATACCTTTGCAGGTGTTTTAGTTGATTAGCTGAATGGCATGTCACCATATTCTAATTTGTTGAGAGAGTGAATTGTTGGGTTTTTGTTAAATATGAGTCAAAATCATCACAATTAAAAGAACCAAAGATTCAAACTACTTCAGTCTGTGTGCACTGAATTTATTTAATACACAATTTTCACAATTTGAGTTGAATTACTAAAATAAATTAACTTTTCCACAATATTCTAATTTTGATATTGAGATGCACCTGTAGACACTATCATCATTTCTTAATGTTTACATAAAATTATTTTTTTTATATCTATATGTCTATACACATACGTACAAAATAATATTTTACAGACAGCAGCCATCGTTCTTTAATGGGTTCAGAGAGCACTACATGATGAAAAGTCATACGTGGCAAAACACCTCTCACCATGTGGGTGAAGATTTTGTAAGAAAGGAGCCTGACAGTTTCTATCATCATTGTATGATGCCACTTTATCCGAGTGCACCTTAACCGAGTTGGAAAATAGCAGACATTATCCACTCAAAAGTGACAGATCCTAAAGAGCTGAAAGGTAAATGAATTCACATGCATGAGCCAGCTTCTCCATGCAAACCAAATAATCAGGCAGCTCTTTATGGATCACATCATCATGGGGAGTTGGGGACATTATCAAAAAGCCAGGCTGAGAAAACAAAACAATTATTCCATGAAGCAGGTATGCAAAACAAGTCATAAAGAGCATTTGGAGTGTGGCTGTAATCGGTGCAATACAGGAGAGAATCTTAACAAAATCCCATGTTACTGCATGGGGATATACAAATGAAAAAGTGATAATTAATGCTAATGCTTTCGCACTTCAATGCAACTACTGAACCACTTGCATGATTCTTTAAATTGACTCTGGTGTGTGAAAAAACCTCAGTGGTACCAATTACTAACCTCATAATTTATACACTCTACCTGCAATCCATCTTCATGAAAGATTAACTGGTTTTAGTACTTATCCCTTGTGTCTACAGTAGGTACACTTCTTGCTAATTAAGATGCAGTTTTCCTTCCCAACAGAATTCAAAGCATGGAAACCTTACACACGTTATACAAAACAATCAATCTCTCGTTCTATTTTGCACATTATTTTCTGCATTAGGCACAGATACTAGGCAGAGCATGACTGATCTTAATTTAAGCAGACATAACACCATGTCTTGCAAGAGGTCATTTGAATACTCAGGACCATATAAATGAATAAAACTGCCAGTTGGCATTAGGTGTAAATCCAACAAGAAGGTTTTAACATGTAATACATTTCATACATGTTTTATTATATAAAAAATTGTTCATTTTTGAAAGTGCTAAATTAACATTTCTTATCATCAATGATATAAACAGCTGTGCTTCTTAATGTTATTGTTGAAATTGTTTTTTTTTTTTAAGGATCCCTTGATTAATAGAAAGTTCAAAAGTTCAGCAATTATTTGAAACATAATTTTTCTTTGTAAAATGCAAAAAGATGTACAAATAATTATTTTAGAAATTATTTAAGAAACTAACATTTACTCAAGCCAATAATCTGCATTTTACTCCAATTTTCCATGCTGATTAATTAGCATATTTAATTAATCACATTAGTTTGGTTTTATCTTTAACTTACAGCCCTAATTAAAACCTTATCATGCTCGAACACACTGCATTACTTTTATGCTATATATATATATATATAAAATTGTATGTGGTCTGTGGTCATTTAAAATCCCAACAGTCTGAGCAGTTCTTATGTGTACAGGTAAACTATCCCACAAAGTAGGTGCCACCACTGAAAAAGCTTGGTCACCTTTATATTTTAACCTGGTTCTTGGAACATTGAGGAGCACCTGATTGGATGACCACAGTGCTTTAACGGGAGCGTGGACATGCAAAAGCTCTGATAAATACGCAGGCGCCAACCCATTTAAAATCTTAAAAACAAACAATAAAATCTTGAAATCAATCCTGAAGCAGACATGAAGCCAGTGTAGTCAAGCTAGGACAGGGGTAATGTGCTCATACTTTTTAGTCCCAGTTAAAAGCTGAGCTGCTGCATTTTGGACTAACTGTAAGTGTTGAAGAGAGGACTTATCCAGACCAACATATAAAGAGTTACAGTAGTCTAGTCTAGATGTTATAAAAGCATGAATTATACTGTCAAACTCCTTACGTGGCAGGTAGGTCTTGACTTTAGCCAACAGTCTCTGTTGAAAGAAACTGGCTTTTACAACAGAACTAGTCTGTTTTTCAAATTTAAAAGAACTGTCAAAAATCACACGAGATTCTTGGTAAATGGATGAACATATAACCTAAATTACCAAGTGCATCTACACAAGCACTTAAATCCCCAGGATGACCAAACACAGCAATCTCAGTCTTATTTTCATTAGGACAAAGAAAGTTCTGATCCAACCATATTTTTAAATCTCTCAGGCAATTAAGTAATGACAGAAATGAAGCTTTGTCATTAGTTTTGACAGGCAAATAAATCTGTACATCATCTGCATAACAGTGGAAGATGATATCATGCTTTCTAAAAATATACCCCAAGGGCAGCAGCTACAAAGAGAACAAAATAGGGCCCAATACTGACCCTTGGGGGACGCCACAAAAAATGGGGCAGCAGATGACGAAAATTCACCAAGGTGAAAAGAAAAGCTTCTGTCTGTAAAATATGATTAAAACCATTTAAGGGCTATGCCCTTAATGCCGACACACTGTTCAAGTCTAGATAAAAGAAAAGAATGGTTGACTGTATCAAAGGCCGCAGTCAAATCCAAAAGGACTAAAACAGCAGAGTTACCAAAGTCCACAGTTAAAAGAAGCTCATTAGAAACTCTTAAAAGAGAAGTTTCTGTACTTTGACAGGGTTTAAAACCAGACTGAAAATTTTCATAAATACTAAATTCATCGATAAATGACTGAAGTTGATTAAAAACAACTCTCTCCAAGACTTCCGATAAAAAGGGAAGTTTAGATATAGGTCTAAAATTAGACAAAATGGAAGGATCCAAGTTATTCTTTTTTACCAGTGGTTGTACAATGAGTGTGTGAGATAGTTTGTACTGTATTTCCCAGCACATGGCTCCACCGTCCTGTTGCTACTGGGGTCCATGAAGACAAACCGTCCGCCACTGAACTCCTACCCATAATCAGACAAGTAGAGCAAAGACATGTAGTCAAATGATCCATAAGTCTCCTGTTAGAAAAATGTGTACATTTAAAAAAAACATGAACATTTCTTCCCCCTAAAACCTCAAACAATCAGCATGAGCCTAAAACACTAATTAGGAGGTTTTTATAATTAATCTTGCTTAGTGGAATTTTAATTTTGTACTCGAGGGGAACAGGGTGAACAAAACTGATCACGATCTCCTGATGTGTTAAGAGCTAACACATCAAGCCAATCTCTAATGTAGAAAATCTACACACACAAAAAAACACCCTAGAGTAAAACCTAAGATTTCCTGGCTTAACGAAAAACAGTGGTAGCATTTAACAGCGTCCCTGGGATTTTAAACTATGCTCTGCTTTATGAGGGAAATCTCTTTAGTGATCCTAAACCACACTTCTCAGCATGTCAGATCACACTTTTAACTACTTTAATCAAATCTAGAGTTTGAGACTGGCAGTCTTCTGGTGGCCACACATTATTTCCAGTGGTTTTTCAGAGACGGATTAATGAAGAATATTCCACACACCTACCGCAGAGGGAACACATTCAGCATTAGAGGCACTTATTTGTTTTTATTACTGTAGCAATGCCAAAATATCATCCCACAAGGACAAACCCGACCAGCACAGCACATTATAAATATGCCGTAATGCATTTCTGTCTAAACATGAACTGATTCAAGTGAATTGTAAACTGTATAAGCAAATGACAGATTATGACGCAATGTGGATAATTACATTTTGAAAAACAAACCAATAGGTGCAGCTACAATGGCCTTTGGATAATCTGTTTATCTGTTTGCCTCTCATTCAACATGAAGAAATTCAAAACACAAAGCAAATCATCTTCAGTGTATGCAGTTTATTCCTCTGATGTGTTACAGCCAAGCATGTAAACCTTGCCTGCAATGTGAAAGGATCACGCTGATGGCCACATTCATAAATGCACAACCTACTCGGAGATCAAAGTTGCATTTCTAAAACCAGACACAAATGAACTTGAACTGATTTTTAGATCCCCTCAAGACCTCATTTCAACAGCTCAAAAGTGAAGCAGGAAGATTACGGTTTGTTTCAAAAATAAATAACGTCTTTTAAAGGCAATGTTGTTGTGATAAAAACGATTTTATGCCTGGCCAAATAAAGAGTTCAGGACCCAACTGTGCTGCACAAAATATTGTTTTGGATGCAAACATTGCTGAGCATTTCCATCTCTAATGCATGAGAAATTCAGACAATAGCCTCAAATATGCTTAAACCAAATGGGCCAGTGGCGTACTGCAAGTCTTGGGCCCCTCCTGGGGCTCGTTAAGCATGAATATGTGTAATTGTATTTGATTAAGACAGACAGCTGTGTTATTTTGGCCAATTTAGCCCACTCTTAAATAATTATTTTTATTTTTCCAATCTGATGCTGAAATATTTTTTGTTAATGTGACAAGTCAGTGTAAATGTCACATAAATCGGCATTGATCTATGCAAACCAATAGATCCACATTCAAGCATGTGATTCATTGTTTCCTGTGATTGAGATTCATTTATAAACACATTAAAGCCATGTCTGTGTGGCAATACAAGTCAGTGTACATGTATATTGGCCAATTTAAAATCAAATTCAATTATTTTATACTATAACTGGTTCATGAAGCGTACACCACTGGGCTGTGGGGATCTCTCATACACCAGTTACTAGGGCTGAGTACCAATTAATTTCATATCTGTAATAATTAGCCAATGTGTGGTTACATCATGAATAATATTAATCTAGTTCCATTATTCATATCTAAATCCCTTTGCTTTTGCTTTAAAGATTTGCTTTTCAAGACAAGTATTTAAAGTTCTGCTTTATTTCAAGACACTGAACTAATTTGATGTGAAACATTATTTATTTATAAATGTCAGCTTTGCAATAACATGGCCTATTAAAGCTAGTTCAAAACATCTGGGCCCTTGTTGCGTGGAGATATTTTTGGTTCATGTTCTGAGGGAACCAATGTGATTGGCAGTTTCAGAACACTGGTCATAGAGTAAACATTAGGAGTTCTTGAACATTCCTTGGATATGAGTTAAACATCAGGCGCTAAAGTGTTCTTGGATGTGCGTGTTACCTTATCGATATGTGGGTCCCAGTACTCATCATGAGTGGTTTTGGCAGAGGTGCTGTTGATGAGAGAGAAGAAGGTGGGCTTGGTGAGGTACATCTGTTTGGTGTCCAGAACAAATGTCCCAGTTATTGTCTTTTGAATTCGGCTACAGACATCACTGGTTTAAAACAGACCACATAAAATTTCTTTATTATAGTAGACATTTGCCTGTGGTACATTTATTCTTCCATATCCATAAAAGGTATTATAAAACCACAGATTTTCAAAGCAACTAGTTGGTGGGCTGCCACAAAGACCAGCTGACTAATCGTTAAGGAAGCATCAGGTAAACCTGACACATTCTTGTGTTCAACACAGTAGAACTATTTTTAACTTGACACATCATCTTAAAAATGCAATGCTCATGGTGTAAAATGCTAAAAAGGACAGCATGATCCACAACGAAAATGACCAAAGATGCCTGTCTAAATGTGTATAACTAAAGTGCCACAGATAAACGGATAATTAAAATAAAGCATCGCCACTAACAAAAAAAAAAAGATTAAAGGAATAGTTCACCTATAATTATTATTATTGTTATTTTTAGTTCAAATATTTCTACATCACTTACCTGTATAGTTCAAAATCTTCTTCTGTAAAAACATCCCTTATATCATTCTTAAAATATCTAGAGATTAAAAAAAAAAAAACATCAAACACATCACCTTAAACATTTGTAGGATGGCTGCCATTTAAAAACTGAATTGCTGCTGCCATATCCAAATACAGGCAAAAACAAATTCACACACAGAGGACCAAAGTGTCACCGCAAGCGTGCCAACACATGCCAGCTGTACATGTTAACTGCCAGCACAGTACCAGCCTGTGTGTGGGCACCTAGGTGTAAACCACATATAAAGACACAGGAAAAGAAATCTCCATGTGTAAAAGATGAAGACACGATCTTTAACAGCTGAAGCTAGAAAGTCATTCCATCACTGCTGCCATTGATTTCTGTTCTGCTCCTCGGGCCCATGGGTACACTTTGATGTGCAAATGAAATGCACCTTGAGAAGTCTGATAGAGCTGTGATTCGAATAGATCAAGCTGTTGCTGAAGTTCAATTGGAGATGACTTCCTGTTAGACTCTGTATGAGGCCACACAGCCTACTCACCTATAGATATTCACAAACTGCTTTCCCATCGACAATGCCCCAGAGTGAAGATCCAGGATGGAGGCCTGTACACAACAAAAAGGAATAAAGACACATTCAAAGTGGAAAAAGTCAATATTTGGCAAAAAGCAATGCTTTCCCTAGTGTCTCTGGTTTGAATAAACTCCAAAGACAACCACTGAGGGCTGGCATCTACCCTGATTGCTGGACTGCACTGCTGGGCTTGTTGTTATTCGTGCTGCATCATAAAGTCAACAGATGGACTCCTCTCAGTCCTGGTATCCCCTGCTATCTGTCTTTACACACTTCATAGATCATCATGATGGGGCTGATCTCCTCTTAAAAACTCAGCAGGAACCTCTATTACCCTCCCTTTAAGTTCCGTGGTCACACTCTATAAAAGGCCTCTTTGCCTGGTAGGATCTCAAGACTAGGTTTCTACCTTGAAAATTAATTTTATGTAATATTAGAAATTCTCTGTGTAATCCAGTAAGGTCAAAATAAACTGAACAAATTATAAAAGTAATCTAGTCTTTATATAAGGGTCCAAAAGCCACCAGAAGCAAACATGCTTTGATTTTTGTAAGGTAAAATGAAATGTAGAATTACAAATTGTATAATCAGCATAGCAATTTGGGTGAAAAATTGTAAACGTTCAAATGTTTTTGTTAAAAATATTTTTTTAAATAAATGCATACTTTTATTCAGCAGGGATGCATTAAATTGATCAAAAGTGACAGATATTTGATAAAAGATTTCTATTTCAAATAAATTTTCCTTTACATAAAAGCATCCTGAAAAAAGTCCAATGGTTTCCAAAAAAATATAAATCAGCCCACCAGCTTTCATTATTAATAATGATAAGATTTTTTTTTTCTTGAGTACCAAATCAGCATATAAGAATGATTTCTGAAGGATTATGGATCACATAATGTATTACAGACTTAAGTAATTGTTGCTGAAAATTAGGCTTTGCCATCACAATAATAAATTAAATTTTATAATATATTAATTAAAAGTTATTTTATTACCAGTAGTGGTGAGCATGGGACATCATTCAAAACATTTTATTTTACCAACCCCAAACTTTTGAATGGTAATACATGAATTTCAAAATATATTTTTTGCTTTTTGGTTTAATAACAAATGCATTCAAGCTAACATGGACATTTTATAATTATGTTATCCAGTCTGCTCCAAAGAACATCTTTTTGCACAAGAATATTAAAAATTCAGGAATCACTAACTGCTTAAATTATCCTTTAGGAACATTAAAAAAAAAAAAAAAAATTCAACAAGCCACTCGATGCTGTACCAATCAAACTAGTTAGTTAAAGGGTTAGTTCACCCAAAAATAAAAATTATGTCATTAATGACTCACCCTCATGTCGTTACAAACCTAAAAAAGATTTAGTCAGAGAGCTTTCTGTAACTCCATTGGCAATGTATGTACGGTATACTGGCCATGTCCAGAAATGTAATAAAAATGAATCTTCGAAGTAGTCCATGTGACATCAGACTATGCTGAATAAAGTCGTAATTTTTGTTATTTTTGGACCAAAATGTATTTTCGATGCTTCAACAAATTCTAACTGACCCTCTGATGTCACATGGACTACTTTGATTATGTTTTTATTACCTTTCTGGACATGGACAGTATACCGTACATACATTGTCAATGGAGTTACAGAAAGCTCTCTGACTAAATCTAAAATATCTTAAACTGTGTTCTGAAGATGAACGGAGGTCTTACAGGTTTGGATCGACATGAGGGTGAGTCATTAATAACATAATTTTCATTTTTGGGTGAACTAACCCTTTAACTTTCTCAAATTAAGATGCAATTTGTAACATTTTAACCAATACTGGACCTTAGATTCATCCTAAATTGTATCTGGTTTGATTTATTTTACAGTATGGCTTAGGTCTCAGCAGCACATGTACATATCAACAATGGTCTTTTCCAGTATCTTCCCATTAAGCAGAGTGATGAACTGGTGAGCTGAGCTTAATCTGATACTAATGCAAAATTCAATTTCAACAACCACTGAGAATGTCACATGTTGTTCCTATCAAACACAGGACAGTTGCTTCCAGAATCTACCACGGATCATATGTTAATTTTCCCAAACGCACTTTCTTGTGGAAACTCAATCATACCAAACAACACAGTCCATCTAGACACACAATGGAAAAGAAGTTTGCGTTTGAATTCTAGCTGAAGTCAAAACCATAGTGTGTACTGCCCTCTTGTGTCCTTAAGCAGCTGCTTCCGTGATAGACTAACATGCCATTATTTTTTTAAACACATCTGCAAGCATTTGAACTGAAAATTGTTTACTTACACCACCAAGTGATAAGCTCCACTCGGCTTACTTGTGAAATAAGGGGAGCATATACATGTATTTATTTCTTGTACACTAACCATTCCAAAGTTTGGAGAAGGTAAGATGACAGAAATCAATAGATTTATTACTCAAAAATGACAGTAAAGACATTGATAATGTTAAAGAATATTTTCTATTTAAAAAAAATGGTGTAATTTGGAAGTTTTTATTCATCAAAGAATCTTGATTATTTTTTTAAATAATTTATATAATACAAAATTATAAAACGACAGTATTCGTGTTTGTGTTTGTAAAATGTTGTGTTTGTAATGTTTGTAAAATATGAAGAGTAAAATATGTAAACAAAATAAAATATTAAGAGTGAAATATTAAGAGTTGAATTAAACATTGAATCCTGAAATAAATTTAAAAAAGAAGAAACATTTTTTTTCTCTTTATAACACTCCTTTCATTTGCACATGTACATGTCATTTGCAACAATTAAACGTATAAATTAGTTCTGTCAACCAAAAAAAAAAAAAAAAAACCTTTCACCAAAGTTGTCCTAAAACCTAAAACAAAACTTTTTTGATCCATTTCAAATGTTGACTACATATATATATATATATATATATATATACCTATATACGTACGTGTGTGTGTGTGTGTGACCCTGGACCACAAAACCAGTCTTAAGTCACTGCAGTACATTTGTAGCAATAGTCATTGTATGGGTCCAAATTATTGATTTTTCTTTTATGCCAAAAATCATTAGCATATTAAGTAAAGATCACGTTCCATGAAAAATTTTGTTAATTTCCTACAGTAAATACATTAAAACTTAATTTTTGATTCTTAATTTTTGATTTTTGATTTGTAATATTCATAGTTAAGAACTTTATTTGGACAAATTTAAAGGCAACTTTCTCAATATTTAGATTTTTTTGCACCCTCAGATTTCAGTTTTTCAAATAGTTGTATCTCAGCCAAATATTGTCCTATCCTAACAAACCATACATCAATGGAAAGATTATTTCTTTCATATAGCTTTCAGGTATCAGTTAAAAAAAAAAGATACTTAAGACTGGTTTTGGTGTTTCCTTGTCACACACACACACACACACACACTCACATATATATATAATACATATATCATGATGTTTGTCAGTGTGCATGTGTACCTTCTAAGCTTCTGAGCTTCCTCCAAAGTCACAACACTGTCTAAAATGGATCTGCCGCATTTTTTTGGGGTGCAACCTGAGGACAGAATGTATTAGCCTTTCATATCGATTCATTAATTATGACAGTGATTAAAGTAACTGGCTCTATTCCCCAGCCAAATTCTCTCTTCAGACTGCATATTCAATGACACATTCAGCAACGCAGCCTGACCTGCAAAATGTACTACATACTGACTGGACTTTGTTACAGCATCCTCTCAGAGAGGAGGTGCTGTTAGTCAGGCAATATTCAAAGAGGGGTGTTCAGTTGACAACAATGCTGTACATCCAATCATATTCCACAGTATATACTGTAGCATTCTGGCACAGATTCACATGCCACTTACTAGAATCCAGTAGGAATTCTTGAAGGAATTTAAAAGACCACAACCAGCTACAGTTAGCTTCAGGACAATATATTTTCTTTCCATTCTCTTTCCCAAAGCTTATTTTACGCCTAGTCGTAAAGAGAGTGGGATGAACTGGAGCCAAGGGAGCGCTTGTTAATCCCAGCACTTGCTTTGTTCGTGGCGCCTACAGCTTTTTGAAGCTGGTGTGAGGTTCTGTAATGAGTCCTTTGTGGGAGGCTTCAGACTGTCAATCACAGATCTGGCCTCCCACCAATTATCTAACCTCATGATTTAGAACAATGGAATGCACAGGTGTTGATTTGCTTTCTGCTCATGGAAGTTGTTTGGAAACGGGTTTCCTCTTATACAACAGTGCATTGTTGTTCAAAGGTTGCCCCAGTTATATTACAAAGAGTTTTTGGAACAAAGATACAAACACCAAAATAAGCTGTGTGCATCTTAACCAATGCATTTACACACATTCACACTCAAAAAAAAATTATTCTCTAGCTTGCTTAATATTCTGGCATTATGTACTATGAAAATTGTTTGACAAATTGTTTTGTTCCTCTTATTTTAAGTCACACTGCATACAAGTATCTGCTAAATGCATCAAAATAAATGTTAGACCCACCACCCACAAATATAAACCATTACCATACAGTGATCAGTCAAAGAGACAAATCCAATATGCACAAACTAAATTAGTATGTAGAGTACAACATTTCTGGTTAAGGAAAAAATTATGTAATGTTTTATAAACACAATGATCTTCACATGCACAAAGCACACCAGGCAACTGACTGAATAACCAGTCTAATAAATTACATGTTTTTCATTTAAATGAGAATGTAGTTTAAATCAATACCAAGTCAAATATTTCCACAAACTTCTGGCAATAATTGTGCTTAAGAGGAAAAATCTTAATTTATATTTAATAAAATGATACATGCATTATTACTTTTTTTATTATATATAAAATTAACAAGAAATACAAGAATACAAGAAATGCAAATGCTCTTTAAATGTCACTTTTAAAATCTATAAAATACTTGCAAGATGTCAAAATAATTGTAATGATTTACAGATTAAGAAACAAAACTGATAATAATATGCAAAAGAGAAAACACAAATGTACAAAACATCAATTACACTTTGATATGCAAATATCTCAAATAAAATAATGATTGTAGTTACATGTATTATACATCCAATCTATGTAATTCAATTGACAACATCTATGCTCAAAAGGAAAAAGTTGCATTTAACTATATACATATATCAGACTATAAAAAATATTAATTGCATTTTTTTTTAAATAAAGTAACAAGCAACACAGATCAATTAATTTTAAATGCCACTTTCAAAAACCATAAAATACTTGCAAGGAAGCAAAATAGTGATTACCTTCTATATGCAACTATTACAAAAACATTGTTTAAAGGTGTATAAGTTTAAATCAACATGCAATTTTGAAAATTCACAATAACATTTCTAAAAAATAAAATAAAAATAAAACAAATAAATAGTAATTTCCCATCAGTACTGCAATATTGAGTGAGTGGACTTCAATTCATGGATGAGTAACCTCCTGCATACCTGGGAAGAGCTTGTACTTCTTGTAGTCTTCAGAGCACTCAACTGTGAACCCTCTAAGCTGAGTGAGGGTATCTCTTCTTGAAACCAGTGTGTGTCAAGTCATCATTCCATGTGAAACACATCCAGCTCACCAGTCCAGTGACTCCTGTTAGCAGCAACAGCGTGACCACCACTTACCTCTCCAAGCAGAGGCCTGTCTCTTCGCATTTCCCCTGAATCAACACACACCATATGATTACAGAACAAAGGATGGACTGTCAGGTATGCATTGCTTAGTTTCATCCATTCATTTGACTGCCAGAACAAAAATGAAAAAGTGAAATATACATTCATTCTGACATCATGTGGAGAGTATTTTGCATGTAAACAAGGATCTAAAGCAGCATCACTCATTAATCCTAGTAATGGAAAGTCAATGTGGGTTCATAAAGTTTCAGAAATTAAAAATCATTACCTCTTAATTTTCTTTTCAATGGTGCTACTTTCTGGGTTTTTACTGAGCAGTTATGTCTATTAAATATACCTGTCTGCGAGCAGCAACATAAAACGTGTATTATTTCATTTCATTCACTGTTGTCTACTGCACTTCCATATACAAGTGTCAAACACTGGACATTTAGTCAAAAAATATTAAAGTCTGTTATACGGCACAATATTTCAAATGTTATTTCTGGATGCTACTGGATGTAAAGTTTAAATTTTCATATACTTGATTCGATTACTCAATCTATATTCGAAAATGTAAATATATATATATATATATATATATATATATATATATATATATATATATATATATAGTTTAGTATAGTAGGAGCTTAGTGGTTTTCATTAAATAATTATAAGTATGTTTTATTTTTATAACGCCTGTACCATGTACCTGAAGATTTATTTCAATATATTCATACATAGATTTCTATCACAAACTGCTGAGGGCACTAAACCCAGTCTGTCCGAAATTATTAAATAATTACAGAAGCTCATTAAAATAAACCATAGTATGGAATGGAAGAAGAGAAACATACACTCTTTTATCCAACCAGCTATTTAGGTTGTTTTTGTTTTATTATTCATTTATTATTATACTTACTCCTATCACTTCTATCTGTTCTCTGCTGTCATTAATCTCTATAACTACAGAAACAAACTCATACTTAAATCCTTTGAAAAGTGAAACTTAACATCTCCAGCTTTAAGATTTTACATATTTATTTAATATATTAATCTGTGCTATAGTAATCTGAGGTTACAGTTTTTCTACGTTTCTACTCTTTAACCACAGAAAACATTATATTGGGTTGTTCTCTCATAAAATATATTCCTTGTGATTTAGCACTCAATCCCAATGTATTTGTTGTGAAAATGCCCAACAAGAAAACACACATAGCAAAACAAACCTGCTTCCACACTAAGAAAATTGCCCAATTATATTCATGCACAAACAAGGGATAAGGATAATTTCCCTTAAAACCAATAAATATAACCAAAACACTTTAATTAGTGAACAGGTCAACTCATACAAATATAAAACAGTCATTTTCCTTGAACTGAAATCTGCTTATAGCAAGATTTCAATAATCGAGCTTTGGACAGAGGACTTCTGTGGACCACTTTTCATTGTTAGGCACAAAAAAAATTAAATAAAAGTTGTTTTTCTGTGTGTTTAATGTCTCACTAAATTCTAAATGTCAATGATCAATGCTAGATCGGCACTACAAATCAATCACAATCACATGCAGGAAGCTCTCAAATCAACACTGGACTTTAAAAATTCATTTAAAAACATCATTCTCCCACAAGAATTACTTTTTTGTTGTTGAATATTTATAATTGCACACTGAACATAAATGAAAATTATTTTTCCAAAGGATGTGTGAATGTAAACATTTACAGAAAAACAGTTACAAAAAAATCCAAACATTGAATTAAAAAAAAAATTGAGGTTATTTTACTTATATGATGGTCTACTGCTGGCAAACTAGAAATGGAGTTTGCATTGAAAAAAAAATAAAAAAAATAAAAATAAAAGAATGAATGAAAAAGAATAAACTTCAGTGCAGACGTGTGTGTTGGGGAAAGGTTATTTTAATCAAAGACTAAAACCTTTGTAGGAATGGGCCCTTTAATATAACCACCCTACTTGGCAAACAGTACACTGTAAATAAAAAACTGTAAAGACTGTATACTGCAAAAGTAAACGGCAAACAATACTCGATCGGACGAACTTAGAAAATAATTTCTAGTACGTGTTGTAATATGATTGGCAACTGTGCTTATTACAGAGCCTCTTCCTTACAGCCAAGTTCCTTTGAATCTCTCATCTACAACAATCATTTAGAATGTGCATCCATAAAATGAAGAAAAAATGAAAAAGATATGCACTACGGCAAACAACCGATGAACCGCAGATAACCGAGACCCAAGAGTCTGTATCACAAAGTTGCTGGAATTAAAAAACTTTAAATGTAGAAGAGCTATACAGTTCTATATGACATTTTAGGATTTTATTGTAGTTGTACAACATTCCCTGATGGCCTGTGTTGGCCGTTGAGAGATACAGAGAAGAACAAAAAAAAAATTCAGAGGATCAGAAAGATGAAATTGTCCATTTGAAAGAAAAGAAACATTAAAAACTCTCAACTGGGGAACAAGTAGGTCTTGCTCAAGGTTGTCCCTTTTTGCTGTGAGAAAAAAAAGTTCCACACACACAGGCAAACTCACGCATACAACCATTTCACACAGCAGCAGCTTCTGACGTTTATTCTGCGGGAGAGAAACATGAAGATAAACAGATAAATGAATGACCCATATTTCATAACAAACATGGATGTTTAGCGAGCAAAATATTTGTGTGTGCATTTGATTCTTTAAAGCTCCTCACCTATGTTAACTTCTTAGCCTTGTTGTACAGTGAATCCACAACTTTGCTCATGTTCTGTATGGTTTCTAGAGCTGCCTCGTAAGTCTTGTCCACAGGGGGCTCTTCGAATATGATGAGCACTCCTTCACCTTGGTCAAGAATGCCTGCAACAGTAGAATTCCATCTGGCAAATGAATTCAAGGGATTTTGCCACTTTTATTAGATTTAGTTACATACTGTAGAGGAGCAGGAAATGATTAGGAGACTCATGGATAAGTGTTATTATTTGTTATTATAGGCTTTTTGGCACAGAGAAGCTTTGTACAAACTCAATTAGAACATTTTCCACATTAATCTATTCTAGTACAAGCAATAATCAAAATAATGACCCTTTAAAATAGCATCAATTGGCCTCTTTAAAATGAGGGAATGAAATCAGTGCTGTGGTGTCATGGTTAATCAATGACATGCTCAACAGTCAAAAACATATTTGTTTTTTTTACATTTTTTAATAATAATACAATAAAATAAAAAAGACAAACCATGAAATTTTTTGTCCAAGATCATCTGTGACAGTTTCCTCTCAACATCATCCTGTGGGAAACAAACAAACAAAAAAATTACAGAAAGAGATGTATATTTTAGTGATCATACATTGTAATATAGTCAATCTTCATTTCATAACTTATCAATTTGTTGTTATTTTTTGGTGGCATTGAAGGCTGCAATCCTGTGTAGAAACCATCCACTTGTCATGACATATTGACCATCCAATAATACTGTTTCCATGTCTAAGCCTCTACTCTGTTTCTGTGTTTATGAGTACAGTTCATTTATATCATACCTTCAAGTTGAGCTTTTAAAAGCATGATTTATTTTGATAGTACTACAGCGTACTATAAGTGTCTAATAGAGCTATTTGTTGTTTGGTTTTGACATTTGAAGGACCATCTGGACCTGGAAACAGTGATGCATGACCTCTGGATAAAACCTTATGAACAGAAGGAAACAGTTCGTACCTTTGAAAGTTTGATGAGGCCTGCTATGTGTGTTATCTTAAAAATAGAGAAAAAGGTTGTAAGCTTTGGTTCTTTATAAATTAAGTCTTCAAAAACATACCATTAAAAAACAAAAGATACACTTTCAGATGAAAACATTCATGCACACACTACCTGTACTCTGGAAAAGGGCTCAATGACCCGAATGAGATTCTGTTCCAGCAAATTGTCATAAAGCTTGGCCAAATGTGTGTTGATGATGGGGTCGTCCCTCAGCTCTTTAGTGTACTCTGTCAGGGCCTTTATGTGTGAAAGAGCAAGCAGAATGCTAAGCATGATATCAAAGACTTCAATTAAAAATGTATACAGAGAGTCAAAGTCTCACCTTTTCAAAATCTGCTAATGATCTGTTCTTGCTGGCTTGTGCTATACATTTCAGTGCATCAGTCTGATGGAGAAATAATTACAGGGCACAACTATAAATGAGCACTTGCTCAGAATAAAATGTGTAGCAGGTTGTTAAAAGCAAATATAAAGGCATGGCACAAAAAGAACCATGAAGTGCTGCTGCAGAGCATTTGTTTGTAAGAGGTAATCAATAAAAAGACACTGGAATATTAATGATCTCACCTGTCGCCCTGCATATCGCAGAGCCAGTTTGCCACTGATCAATGACTGTACCTCTTCTGGCCTGGAAGAAAAGAAATGAATACTTTTATTCAGCAGAGATGCATTATAATGATCAAAAGTGACAGTAAAGACATTTATAATGTAATTTCTACATTCAAAACTTTGCCATCACAGAAATGAATATTATATATAGTTTTTCCCCCCATATATTAACAAACAAAAAAAGCTATTTTAAATTGAAAAGGTTTTACTGTATCTTTAATCAAATAAACACAGCTTTAATGAGCATAAGAGACATCTTTAAAATATTTTTAAAAATCTTAACCCCAAACTTTTGAACAGTAGTGTATAATCTGTGATTTAATACGTGCTACACTTTTATAGACTTAAGCTTGAAGTCATTAAGCGTAGGTGATGATTTATGTACTGAAGATATGAGAGCTTAGTATTACTTAGTAAGGCAGTGTTACATAACAGAGCTTGGCATAACCAACACAATGACTGCTGTATGATCCTGTGGCCTCCCACACACAAACAGTGATAAACTTTAAGTGGTTATCTCACTTACAAGCTGAGCATGATCTTGCAGAGGAGCATGTATTTCAGTGCAGTGACTGCCCTGGGGCTGTTGATGGAGTCGTAGCCCTCAAAAGCCTCAAAGAAGTAAGAGTAGGCAGTTTTCCAATCTTTCTCCCCAGCTGCATGGATGATGCCTGGAGTACAAGGGTGAAATGGTCACATACCAATAAGAAAGACAATTTCAATTTCAAACACACTAGCAGACCACTAAACTGAGAAATGAGACTTGCCTGACTGCATATCAAGAGCCGCTTGGAGCTTTGGGGGACAGTAAATGGCATTGGCGGTGGTCCTGGCTGAGGTGAGGGCAGCCCTGGCTTTAGGAAGGTTGCTGAGAGCGTGGTAGGTTTTACTCTCCAGCAGCTGAACCTCCACCAGCAGAGCTTTGTCATCCATCTTCTTCAGCTCCTGTAGCAATTGGGTACCTAAAGATAAAGAACAGCGAATGTCTCTGGTGAAAGTTTCAAGCACAAGTACTACAGTGTACAACAAAAATACAGTGCGATCCGAAAAAACAGAGTACACTAGTGAGGATGCTTATATTTTGTAATTTTCTAATTAAAATTGAAATCATAATCTGTATATATATATATATATATATATATATATATATATATATATATATATATATATATATATAATATTGACAAAGAACATGAATTTCTTAGTATTTGGCTCAGATGTTTGAATCCCACTACATGCACACATTTATTTTTCTACATTATTCTTACCCAGCTGAAGGGCTTCCTGATATCTCTTTGTGTCAAAGTAGAGTGAAATGAGTCGAGCCTGATGAAAAAAAAGAAGGAATAATGATAAACTATATTGTTGTCTACTGCTAGTTCATTTGATTCATTAATTTAGTTAAGAATATGTTTAAATGTCATGATAGCAATCTTATCTAATGGCCGTTGAGATAATCTTATAAATAAAAACTGCATAATAACATTATCAAGTCACAAAAGGACAAAATTTACAGGTTTACTTTGTTTTCTTATAAGAAAGTGAAAAATTGTGGAAAAAAACAATGCAACACATGGAGAGACTTATTGCATTTATATGTTCACCGCTTTAAGGTTTTGTATTAATATGGTGTAGTAATATAATTGTGCATCTCAATAAATTAGAATGTCATGGAAAAGTTCATTTATTTCAGTAATTCAACTCAAACTGTGAAACTTGTGTATTCAATTCAACGCACACAGACTGAAGTAGTTTAAGTCTTCGGGTTCTTTTAATTGTGATGATTTTGGCTCACATTTAACAAACCCCACCAATTCACTATCTCAACAAATTAGAATACTTCATAAGACCAATAATATACTCAATATTTGGTAGGGGCTTCTTTTGCTTTAATTACTGCCTCAATTAGGCGTGGCATGGAGGTGATCAGTTTATGGCACTGCTGAGGTGTATGGAAGCCCAGGTTTCTTTGATAGTGCCCTTCAGCTCATCTACATTGTTTGGTCTCTTGTTTCTCATTTTCCTGTTGACAATGCCCCATAGATTCTCGATGGGGTTCAGGTCTGGTGAGTTTGCTGGCCAGTCAAGCACACCAACACCATGGTCATTTAACCAACTTTTGGTGCTTTTGGCAGTGTGGGCAGGTGCCAAATCCTGCTGGAAAAATGAAATCTGCATCTTCAAAAAGCTGGTCAGCACAGAAGGAAGCATGAAGCGCTTACAATTTTTTGTAAATGGGTGCAGTGACTTTGGTTAAAAAAAAAAAACACAATGGAGCAAAACTTGCTCTCATCTGAAAAGAGGACTTTGGACCACTTGGCAACAGTCAGGTAAGACTCCTCTGACGTTGTCTGTGGTTCAGCAAATTCCTTGACACTTCTGTGTGTGGTGGCTCTTGATGCCTTGACCCCAGCCTTGTGAAGTTCACTCAAATTCTTGAATTGATTTTGCTTGACAATCCTCATAAGGATGCAGTTCTCTTGGTTGGTTGTGCATCTTTTTCTTCCACACTTTTTCCTTCCACTCAACTCTCTGTAAACTTGCTTGGATACAGCACTCTGTGAACAGCCAGCTTCTTTGGCAATGAATGTTTGTGGCTTACCCTCCTTGTGAAGTGTGTCAATGATTATCTTCTGGACAACTGGCAGGTCAGCAGTCTTCCCCATGATTGTGCAGCCTAGTGAACCAAACTGAGAGACCATTTTGAATGCACAGGAAACATTTGCGGGTGTTTTGAGTTGATTAGCTGATTGCCATGTCACCATATTCTAATTTGTTGAGATCACAAAACTTTTCCAACACATTCTAATTTATTGAGATGCACCTGTACAATTCACTTGAAGTCAGTTCAGTTCAACATAAATAGGTTCTTTTATGGCATCCACTCAGATCTTAGAGCTGGAATTAGTGATTCATGATTAATTACTGGTTGATTGGCATGACAATCCAAAGCTGTTTATGCAAGATTTGTTTACCTCTAGGGCTTGTCTGAGGAAGGTTCTTTTCTCAGCTTTAGCCCATTCAATGCATTCCAGGCACAGCTCAACCTCCTGGCCCGTGGCAGCCTCCATGTCCAGAAACAGATCCAGGAGAGAGCGCACCAACCGTGCTGCCTTTGCCTTGCTTATGGAGATCAGGAAAGGCCTTACAAATTTCAGCAGGCCACCAAGCTCTAAAGTAACATGCAATGATAATGATGTGTCACAACAAAGTAAAACATTTCTATAGCAGAAACAGCATCAACCCAGAATGTCGATCCCAACCTGCAGCTTGTCCCGTCTTAGCCAGGAGAGTGCCCAACTCCAGGATGCTCTGCTCCTTGACACGAACTGCCTCTTCATCATCATCCTGGACATCTCGTCTCACTGAAAAATCAAGACAAAGTGAAAATACAAAGTTAAGTAGTAACTAAGGCCAACGACGACCTTTCATAAAATTTCCCATTAATATGAAAGAATAAACCTGAATATTTTAAATATATATATATATATATATTATAATGTATGCTGCTGTTGCAATTAAAATAAAAACGTATATACAAAATGAGTAATATAATACAAAATTCTAAATGACAGATATAGCCTTTATATAGTGACGGAACAAAAACATCAAGTGTGTTAGATAATGACTGTTTGGTATAACTGGTGTAAATTTAAAACACATTTGTAAGTAGCACATTCAAGAAACAATTAAGCATCCATTTGTGTCTTAATAATCTCATGTGAGTTTAACCTTTTTAATTATATTTATCACAATAGCCGTTTAATTAAGAGAGGAAAAAAGCTAATTAGTGAATGTACCTTTATAGATAAAGTGTGTAGTTTCAACTGACCCTTCTAATGACTTTCAACAGCTTTCCCTGAACACTCCCCCATCAGCCATTGGTAGAACAATACATATATACCGCCCCCAACTCCTGACATTGGCTGAGCCATTGTTGCTGTTTTGGGTTTGTCAGGGTGCCCAAAATAAAAGTAATATTTTGACGTCAGTGTTTTCGGAAAAATCAATCTACATATTGCTTGCTTATATCTGTCTGTCATTTATCTAGTTGAAAACTTTAATGTCTAAAAAACTATAAATTTCACCTTTAAGAATGGCTTGCTTAATAATAACCAAGTACATAAGCCTAGTTATCTAATTTAATCTAATTTGAAACCAATAGTCATTATGGTACTCATAAGTTAAAGACGAAAACAAGAATCCAGTTGAGATTAAAATAACTTAACAGGTCTTGGAGACGACAAAAACATAAGATGGCACATAATCGTCAAAAGTTCTAATCAGTCAGAAAAAACAACAACAACAAAAACGCCGCTTTAAGTCTAACAAACTAGTTATTTAATCTAAGACTGCGCGTTATTCCCTAATTTGCAAGGCCATTTATTTAATTAAAATATATAATAATTATGATTTCAGCATCCAAACAGAGAAAGCAACAAATCTCACGACCAATGTCACGACAGCAAAAACAGAAATGCCAAAGCTTGCTTAAGGGTTGGTATTAAACACGTCAATCAAGTTAAGATTGTCAAAATACGCCAATCTCGAAATATATGTCATCCGTGGAGCCATAATTAATACAAAATTTAAATATTGCTATATGTGATAAAATGCGCCTTGTCCTGGAAGGGTGGCTAATATTGCAGGCTAACTGTCCACACACACTGGCTGTGTCTCAAAACATAGTGAGCTGCCTAGTTAGACAGTTTTTAGCGAATCGGAGGTCGGTTCGAACGTTCGATTCAAACGTTAAAACACGGACAAGAAGCCCAAAAACAGCGGTCTTTATTGTATGCTCGATTCGAACTTCCGAACACGGTAATAAGGTCCAAATATGCTGCCTATGGAGGCAGCTCACTGGGTTTTGAGACGTGCGCACGCACACAGTACAGTGAGTCAGCACCGGTTCATGGCCCACCAACCTTCCTAATAATGAAGCATTAATGTAGCCATGCAAAGCGAAAAGTAAATTTTTAACAAACAATCTAAAGACAGTTTTACCTATTGAATGAAAAATGTCAATAGAAGCGTTTCTGTCCGTGCTGATGAGAGACTGAGCTCTCTGAAACTCCACCACTGCCGCGGCTGCCATCTTCCCTATTCAAAAATCTCACTACCCACAAGCACTTGCGAGCCCAGCCGGAAGTGCGCCAACACGTACTTGCGTGCGTGCCTGCGGTGGCAGTCTGGGTTTTGTAGTATTTTTGGCTTTTACTTTTCTAGTGCACGATTAATTTGTTATTATTGATTTATAATAATACATAAGGTAGCCTGGTGTATGGTTATCCTTATGCCATTGACCATCCTGCCTGTTTATGTGCTTCTGCTGAATGAAAACACAAACTCTGCTAACAAGGAACGATAAAGTAGCTAATTAATTATTAACATTCTGACAAAGTTCTTTCAAAATTAAGAACAAACATTATTCCAGTAGCTAACACTAGAAATTTTCATTCAAAGTTACCTGGTCTTTTTTAGTTCTTAAAAAAGTTTATAACAAAAATGGTTTAAAAAATTAAAAAAAATACTGTGGTGACTTTTCTATACGGTGAAGCAAAAATATAATAATAGTTACCAAATCCAGAAAAAAGCCAAATAATCTGCCCACACTTTTTTGAAAAGCTTGTCGCAGTGATGATCAATAATGTAGGAGACCGTTATACTTAAATAGTAGTTAAATAATTATGTAGTAAATATATACACATTCTATTTACATAAATATTACATCAAATTATGTTTATTTACCTGGAGGACAATCTAAAATATTTTAGACAAATCTAGGCTGCCTGTTGGCCCTATAGCTATAATTATAAATACATAGCTGTCACTTTATTCTGTTCATTTTTAATATCCTTACCTAAAATGACCTCCAAGTCTAAAAGTTTGTTGTGATTGACAACTGCGCGAAGGCGGGGCAGTAGGCTAAGCAACGTCCCTAAATGAAGCACACAGCACAGGGAGGCGCTCTAAGCACAGGTTTTCTGACGGCAGTACACAGTGCGCGAGCGCGGCTCTAACACATCAACCTAAATCCCGTATCTGCTGGTGTGGACCAATAGCACAGCTTCACAGTTCTCAGCATCACCAACCAAAGGAGACATCCAGCATCCCCAGACCACTGGAGCGCCTACAGAGACCACCGACAAGACGTGAAGATTGTTTTGTTTGATTAAAAGCCTATTATTCCATTGGAATTTAGGCTTCCTGACAATCCTTATATTAAATATTTTTATTTGGGGTGGCTGTTTTTGCATCTCCTTGATGCGCAGTATATCAAGGATAAACCCAGACAGCCATTACTGCGGCTCTTGTTTTGCAAAAGCATCGTGGAGGAGAGCAGATTCCTGTAGGTGAGCTGTTTTTCATCGAAGCTTCTGTGTTCATAGGTCTTATATTTGCTTGATTGTTGGTCGTATTTTAAATACATTACTGTATTCATATGGGAATTGTAAGCTGGCTTGGTTAGCATGTATTTGTTGATTTATCGGTCTCTCTATATTCTAATTTTGTTGACGTTATGATGAAAACGAGTGTCAGTAATCTCTCGTGTTCATGTAAACATCGCAGGGAGGATCACACATTTTCAGAACCTTGGACAGTGGACGATATGTTTGAGCAACGTACAAATACATTATAGTAGCAAAACAGATGTTTTACAAATACATTATAGTAGCAAAACAGGGATTTTTGTTGTTGTTGTTTTTGTTTGTTTTGTTAAATCATCTACAAACATTCATTGAATGAGGAATGAAAATATTAAATTTACTATTAAATGCAAATTTGCGCTGATACAGTGGAGTCACTATTTACAAGAGGGCAGTAAACAGTGGAATCTGCAATCATGGCGTTGTCTTTATTTATGTTCATTGTCGGGTTTGAGTTTGCTGTGTTATTTTTTTTTTATAAACGTGGGCTGTAAATTATGATATTATAAGTGTGGTAGATCCACACACAAAAATCAATTGTTTATATTGTAGAAAAGTATTATTGTATTATTGTGAGTGCATTTCAAGGAATGAAGGATCTATGCCTCTTACTTTAATCTATGACGCAATACCTTTATAAGGCCTGTTTATAAAGTAGAGTAGATTGCTGTAGTCAAATTTAAACCACCAAGAAATAATAAAAAAGGCAATTTTAAGTTTACATGTGTAGAACAGGATACACAAATATCCATAATATATGGACATTTTTGACTTATGATAATTATTTGACACCTGAGAAAACTCATTGTCAAATCATCTTGGATATAGCATTAATAATTTAAGATTATTTTAATGAAAACAAAAGGCCTAATTTCCAGGCAAGAACACAGTTTTATGTTGTTAGGGCACTACTACAGGTATAATCCTATAATACTTTATTTGTGTTGTTGAATTTTGTTTCAAATTTAACATAACAATGACAAGAAATTTAAAAAGGAAACAATTAGATCTATATCATGAAGATAAAATTTACTAGTATTATATTATAATGCATCTTTTATTCTAAAGACAATATATTTTGCACAATTGTTCCGCATACACTGCATTCTGCAGTGTGAAAAAATATGCAATGTTAATCAAAATACTTATATAATTGCTCCATTAAAAGGTGTCAGGAAAACAGCAATTTGATATGTATTTATACATGCTTTTTGTTTTACAGGCACTGCTCTCATATATCCCATTGTCATTCTTCTTTAATTAGAGCACCAACCTAAATTTGGATGTCTAACACAAATTGAATTAGTCCCAGGAAGCAGTGGGGCTCCAGTTTGGCACCTTCTTTAGCTGACCCCTAACCTTGAGATTCTGATAACCTGCTCCCAGCATCATGGGAACCGTACTATCACTTTCACCCAGCTACCGGAAGGCTGCCCTGTTTGAGGATGGCCCGGCCACCGTGGGCCACTACACGGCGGTTCAGAACAGCAAGAACGCCAAGGACAAGAACCTTAAGCGGCACCCACTCATCAACGTTCTGCCATGGAAACGAATAGTAGCCGTCTCAGCTAAGAAAAAGGGGTCTAAGAAGGTGCAGCCTAATACTGGCTACCAGAACAATGTTTCTCACCTCAACAATGAGAACCTCAAGAAGTCACAGTCTTGCGCAAATCTCTCCGCCTTTACACAGGACCAGTCGAGTCCATCAAACCAAGGCTCCAAAAACTCCAACAACACAGCTTCCTCGGTCAAGAAGGCGCCTCTTTCCAACTCCAACGTTGTTCCCGGGACACCTAAGAGGGTGATCGTCCAAGCATCCACCAGCGAGTTGCTCCGCTGTTTGGGAGAGTTCCTCTGCCGGAGGTGCTACAGACTCAAGCACCTTTCTCCCACCGACCCAGTGCTGTGGCTCCGTAGCGTGGATCGTTCTCTGCTGCTCCAGGGGTGGCAGGACCAGGGCTTCATCACACCAGCCAATGTGGTTTTTGTCTACATGCTCTGCCGCGATGTGGTCTCCTCTGAAGTGGCTACGGAGCACGAGCTGCAGGCCATACTGCTGACCTGCCTCTACCTTTCTTACTCTTACATGGGCAATGAAATCTCATACCCTCTCAAGCCATTCCTGGTGGAGACCTCCAAAGAAACATTCTGGGATCGCTGCCTGTCCATCATCAACATGATGAGTGCCAAGATGCTGCAGATCAACTCGGATCCTCACTATTTCACCCAGGTCTTTGCAGACCTCAAAAACGAGAGTCAGAGGGAGGAGGAGAGGAGTCGTCTGCTCATTGGCCTGGACCGGTGAGGGGGCTCTGGAGATGTCTTTGGTGTCACTCTCGTCTGGCATTTTTTTTCCTGGGGTAGTTCAGTCAAAAATGGAAATTCTGAGAAATCTATTCACCCTGATGTTGTTCCAAACCTGTATGCCCTTTGCAACACAGAAGAAGATATTTCTTAAAAATTTCTCAGTGTTTCTTAGTCCAGAAACAACGGGGTCCAAACAACCCTGTTGGACCCCTTTGACTCTCATTGTAGGCTATTCAAAATAAAGGCTCCAAGAGCAGATTCTCACAGTAATACCGCTGAAGAACTATTTTTAGTTATTTCAGTTCTTAACAAGCAATTTCTATCATTATAAAGAACATTTTTTTAACATCTAAAAAACTATTTTCCACAATAAAGCACTTTTTGGAGAATGGAAATGTTGTTAATGGAAGAAAAAAGTATCTCCTTTTGTCTTTCCTTCTTTTAGAGTGTGAGTAAATGACAACACAATTTTCGTTTTTGGGTGATCTATACATTTATTTTGCTCCTACATGGGTAGAATGAAAAATGCGATATCCTTCACTGTATTATTCACATTCATACATTTTATAGGAAGCAACGGGTGATGCTAATGTTGTTCAAAAGGAGCAGTGGGTCTTTCATTACCTTTAGCAATGGCAATTTTGGACCTGAATATAAAGAAATGCCAGACTTGAGTGGACCAAATGCTCTTAATTAGTGAATATTTAAAAGCACTGTCAGAAAAGACTTCAAAAGACACAACGTGACAAAAAGAACACAACTTTGAATGTGGACAGGAATCCAGCTGTTGTCAAGCTGACTTCTGAACACCTTGCACCAAGATCCTTGCCACCACTCAACAGAAATGGAGACTTACTCATAATCAACAGACACTTGTTCTCCTGTGTCCATGAAACCGGACACTCGTTGAATGATAAACACTTTGATGTTGTAAATTCTGTTACAGCCAATTGCAAAAAGGGAAGAGGGGCGTCTGAGCATCAGGTTGAGCGTGTTTATGTTCCCAAGCCACACACAAAGAATAAAGGGAAAGGACTTTGAGGCCAGCATTGCACAGTGGCTGTTGATACAGATGGACAGAAAGGAGAGATTGTCTGCACATTTGTAAGAAAGACCTACTTTATTTTCATCCATGTTACAGAGTTAAACAGATCTCTCCTGTGGTTTACGTCATTTTTAAAAAAACAACTGTATTCATCTGAATACACACTCAAGCCGGATGATGTATTTTGAGTTGTTTTTTTTTTTTGTAAAGCTGACTGCATATGTGTTTAGGGAATGAAATATGAAAAAAAAAAGATCTTGCTATGCCTGCTTCAATGAGCCATTGTTTTGTCATTTTGTTTTGTACTCAGACTAGTTTCAACAGGGGGCTCTGTACAGAAAAGCCTGTAAATGTATCAAAAACAGTGCCATACCTTAGATGAAAATCATGTAGGTCTAAAAACACATACCAAAGGCCGGCAAACTTTGGAACAGTAGGATTGTCATTAACAAGTATCTATCGGAATCGTAATTTATTGTTGTTTATTAATCATTTTCACACATTTCTCTTTAGCATTTAGAGATTTTAGTAACGTGCTGTTAAAAAAAAACAGCATTTAGATCGATGGCTACCTTTGGTGGGAATGAAGATTACGGCTAATACACATTTGCATTCAAATGAATTATTCAAGGCGATAACATCTATAAGAGCTTAGTTTAAGACCATTTTCAGATCTGAGAAACATCAAGGTAATTCATCATAGTGACAGACGATCGGTTTCAATCACCATGAAATACCTGAAACCAATTTCTCTGTGAAGTACTGTTGGGATGTTCTACATATCAGCACTGCAATAGCAATCATGAGTGATTAACCCTTGACAGCACTGACAAAATCAAGCTCCAGGCATTAAACTGGATTAGATGTAGTCTATTTCTGGAGATGAGCAAATGTAATAGAATGCAAGTAACATAAAATATTACAAACTTAAATTTACAGCCACACTGATGGCATCAATCAAAGTGGATCTGAGTTACCAAGGGAAAATATGTGTTATATGATCTATTTGCCCACTTTAAAACATCTCAACAGTGCTAAATTGTGCATGCTTTCTTTCAGTAGTTATGTATCTCTTTCTTTATAGTCAAAAAAAAAGAAAACTAAAAAAAAATATTGTGACAGTCATATAAGCAAACATTATTATGTCTCTGTTAATTCATGCAAAAGCCTGTTCTTCTCATGATATGAAAGTGGGATGGATGGATTCTGTGAGACTGCTTGCCCTGCTGCATTGCTTAAAGTGACTTAAGGTCGAGGAAGCTAATAATTTACTCTAAAACGTGCCAGGGAAGGTTTGGATATGGGACTTGCACTTTTCTGTGAGCGATTTGTCTGAGGAGACCGCAGGGGTTTGAGGTTGTGGGGGCTGAAGTAGGTGAGCCCTTTTTCACCGCTTGCCTGCTATTACTTGCCCCCAGCCCACAATAATGTGCCATTTTCCCACTTGCATCACAGAGTAGTCCTTTGAAACAAGGAAAAATACTTAAAAAATGATAAGTAAAAGATTAAACTCCTGTCAAACTCTCTCTGTATCTGTTGCGTAATTCTTTGTTGAACTGAAAACAGTGTTACAAAAAAGGATTGCATGAGTGTGCAAGCGCGAACGAGTCTATTTGTATAGAAGAATGTGATGTGTGCAAGTTGATTTTCTAGGATCAGAGCATTGCCGTGCTTATTAGAGGGTAGGACTCTATAGTATCGGGCTAGAGTTTGACAGGCGGGTGGGAGGGAGGGGTTACGGATCTGTTACTTTTTTTCTTAAAAAAAAAAAAAGACGAAAATCTGTTGCTGTAACTTTTGCATTTTGTTTCTGCTTATTTTTATTTATTTTTGTACTGTGATGACAAATAAACTGATGCACTGATCATTAAAGATAGACCACGGTGTGTTTGTTTTAGGAAGGTTTCAGCTGACATCACCTAAAGAACACTATAATTCTCAGCTGGACTGTCCAAATTGTACCTAGTCACATTTGGGTGCAGGGCTGTTACATAAGCAGATTAGCAACATGAACACTAGAAGTTTACCAAGACAACATCTATTTTTCCAATTATGTGGTCTTGCATTATCACAGATCGGTTTGTTTTGGATAATGGTAGCTTGTTAAACAATAACATTTTCCTATTATTACTTATACCATTGGAACTAATAGTTGATTTACAAATATTTGCTAGTTTAAGAGCAGAGTGTCAATCTTCCCAAACTACACTACTGAGCATACATTTAGGGCAAGTGGCAAGGACAGAAATCTCTAATTAGCCAGTGTGGGTGGATTTGTGTGAAATATGGAGGGCTTTTAATGCGTGTGTCTATCAAACTATATAATAATTATCTATCTAAAATCTCTGTCAAGTTGTACATAATTATATGTGGGTTCCCTTTCAAGGGAACTTAGAACTGCGTCCTCTAGGGGTCGCTATGGGGGACGCCTCGTTGTGACCTGTGTCTGAAGCATACATTGAAAAACACCAACAACACGTTGGTCAGCAACAGCCCATGATGTCACTACCGGTGTGACTATAGTATAAGTAGGCGCCGGGTGAACACGTCATCCTCTTCTTCATCTTCATTGACTGTTTAGTTTGAAGCGTACAGCATTTAAGAGTGTATGTTTCTCGCCAGAGGCTTTGCTCTGATACCTGCAGTTCACACGGCTTGCGTGCTGAGGTGTGTGTGTGTGTAATGAAGAGCAAGCGCGTTCAGCTCTCGAGGGAGTTGCATGCGCTCTGCTGCACTCATTGTGATGCATTCGCAGGACTACTGAGGGGGAGCAGTTTGTTCGCGCTTGATTTCTATGAAAAGCTAGTGGTTGGGTGGAGCGTGTTTAGCTCCCGCGGGAGCTGAATGCATGCTGCGCGTTACGTCGCAGTGAGAACATGCCAAGACTCTGATGGGAAATTTCTCCCTATAAGTAATTTCCTTTTGTTAATATAGGAAATGTTTAGTGTGGGTCTGTCTGCAGTTGTTTGACAGATAGTTTATATCATGTCCTTCTCAGATAACCACATTATACTGCGCTCTGGCTTGGAAAAAATAAAAACACAAATTTTACAATAAAATAGACCCCGGTACCTTGGGATCCACTCAACCAGTGTGTCTATTAACACACTCTGAAGCATCGCTCCCCTCAGCATTGAGGTTTATTGTGAGCATGGTGCTTCCTTTTGGGCACTCAAGTTCTCTCCCCTTCTGAGCAGTTGAATTCCTCACTCCGTGGTCTGTTCTCATGGTAGCTTGGCAGCACTCCCTTTTACCAAAAGGGTTGCCTATGAGTCTGCTACTCCTTTCTGAATTTGGAGTTTTCCCCTAACATTCGTGAACTAGGCCATACCTCCGCCTCTCTGATGCGCTGAGTTTTTGGCTAGCTTGCAGTACGCTTACCCTTCTGATTATAACGATCATGCTGTAGGTCGAGCCCCCTCTCTCATTGAGAGCTGGGTTTAGAATCCCTCAGCTAAGTAAATTACTGCTAGCTGTTCCAGCATTGGAACAGGTGGAAGGTCGAGCTCCCCTCTCATTTAAGAGCTGGGTGTCTGCCCCTCACCTCAGCTAGATATTTAATGATAGCCACTCCAGCATTATACCATAGATCAAGTTGATGACTCTCAAACATGCTGTTTTTGGGATGTACCATTCCATCTATGAACTGCTCTTTCAGAGTGCCATGAGAGCCCCTTAGAACAGTATACTAAAATCCATGTTATGGTAAGTGTGCACATGAAGTCTTTGCGCACTTTCTAATATCCACACTGTGGTAAGTTTGCACCCTTGCACTCTGCATTCTTTTCTAAAAACCTATATGGTAAGGGCTTTGCACAGTTGCTTCATGCCCTTTCTTGAGCTGGTAAAAGCCCCATTCATCTTGGGTGCCACTCTATCTGTGTATCCACAGGATACCTATTTAAACAGGGTCTTGCTACTAGGGATCTGAGATAACTCCTTCAGCAAGCTCATGCAAGAGCAAGCGGTAGCCCCTGTGTGACAGGCCAAGACTAAGTATGATGCTAGGTTCTTGGTTGTATCCCTTTAAAGGAATATATTCTTGATTCCAAGCCTTGAGCTCTACCCCGGGCTCAGGGGTCTGGCCCTAATAGGTAAGTTTGGGTATGTAGCCTAGGCCTTTGGCCGTAAGAGATAATGTCACGGAAAGCTGTCTAACGTCCCAGGGGCAACTCCTATGGAAATGGTAGAGTTGGTACTTAGTGCTCGCCATAGTTCTGGCCTGCACTCCCCTCAGCATGGTGGTGTGGGTATACTGTTCCCCATAGCAACCCCTAGAGGAAAGCATTTAGAAGTTCCCTTGAAAGGAAACAACAAAGGTTACTTATGTAACCATGGTTCCCTGAGTAGGGAATGAGACACTGTGTCCTCTAGCTTCCTGCCATGCTTTGGACATGAGCTTCAGACGAAGAAGTGGATGACATGTTCTGCCGGCGCCTATTTATACTATAGTCACACCGGTAGTGACGTCATGGGTTGTTGCCGGCCAATGTGTTGTTGGTGTTTTTTTCAATGTATGCTTCAGACACGGTTAACGATGAAGTGTTCCCCATAGCGACCCCTAGAGGACACAGTTCAAAGTTCCCTACTCAGGGAACCATGGTTACATAAGTAGAGGGAGAGGCACACTGTGAGCTGCCGTTTGTCAATTGTTGTTTCAGCAATCACATTTGCAGACCTGCTTATCATCCTCCAAAAAGGAACTTTCTGAACAGATTTTGTGATCGATGTGTAGTCATTTTGATGGTTTGAAGCAGTGGATTGTGAAACTGAAGGGTGATATTTGGTGGATTGAGATTGGGCCTACAGGTGGTAATAGAGCCATCTTCCTTTCAGCTCCAGGCTTTCAGCCACTACCACCAGGCCGGCTTTCAGGCTTCCAGCCACCACCATCTGGCCGGTTCCAGGCTTCCAGCTTTCAGGGTTAGCAGAACATGGCTCCTCCAAAGTTAAGGAACACAGAAGAGGAATATGCAACCATCATTCAGGTAAATGAACTGTTACAACAGCAAAAAGATATGTTCATGGCTCTGTTACAGCAACAGCAGGAAATGTTCAAGGACTTTGTTAAAATTATTATGGACCCAATGAACACCAGAATGGATAAAGTTTCCAAAGAATTACAAGAGCTAAAAGCAAGTTTACAATATACACAGAAGGACGTAGATGAACTTAAAGTCACTCAAGCTAAACAGTCTGAGCATGGAAAAATCACAGAAACTGATATAGTGAAAATCTGTGAGAGTCTGCAAGTTGTGTGACAAACAAGAATATCTTGAAAGTCAATCAAGGAGAAATAATATTGTGATTGATGGAGTTCCTGAATCCACCAGTGAATCCTGGGCAGACTCTGAAGAAAAAGTGAAGAAAATTTTTAGCCAAAAACTACAACTACAAAGAGATTTGGAGATGGAGCGTGCACACCAAATAGGAAAACCTGAAGCTGCTAGAAATAGACCAAGATCCATTGTTGTTAAATTTTTGAACTTCAAGGATAACGCTGCTGTTATGCAAAGAGCAAATAATCTCAAGGGCACAAAAATTTTCATTAATGACGATTACACTGATGCTGTGCGGTTAAAAAGAAAGGAATTGATGCCAAAGTTGAAAGAAGCACGTGACAAAGGAGACATTGCCTACCTCAGATACGATAAACTCATCATCCATTCTCGCACTAGCACTCCTGAGTAATCTCTGCGCAACTCTGAAGGCATGACAGCACATAAAATTCATGTACTCAGTACCAAGAAAAGCCTTAAGACTAGCACATATTAATATAAACAGTCTCAGGAATAAAATCAATGAAGTTGCTGAACTGCTAAATGAGTATAAAATACACATTCTTGCTATCTCAGAGACTCACTTGGACTCTTCCTTTGATGACACAGAACTGTTTATTGAAGGTTACATCATATACAGAAATGACAGAAATGGTTTTGGTGGTGGAGTAGCTTTTTATATTCAGAATCATTTGCCAGTAAAAATAAGAACTGATTTAATGAGTTTTAACATCGAAATATTATGGTTGCAAATGCATCTACCTCACCGAAAGTCGATACTTCTGTGTTGCTGTTACCGGTCACCAAGTGCCAATTGTGAATATCTTGATACTATCTGTAAAATGTTGGATATAAATACTAATGTAAGTCAGGACATATATTTCATGGGTGACTTAAACATTGACTGGTTTTCTAAAGATTGCTATTTGAAAAAAAAAACTGTTAACTACTGCAAATGCATGTGGACTTACTCAACTTATAAATAAGCCTACAAGAACATGTTTTAAGAGCAACGGCTCCAGAACATCTACCTGTATCGATCATATTTTCACAAACCGACCTGAACTGTGTAACAAGCTATTGTCTATTCCCATTGGTAGCAGTGATCATAATCTGATCATTTCTGTGTTAACAACCAAGCTGAGTGGATCTGGAACTGCAGTCTTATTTAAAAGATCTTATAAATTGTTTAAAAATGACAAGTTTATTGAAGATGTTCAAGCTATATGCTGGTCTGATGTGTTGGCAGCTAGTAATCCAGAAATTTCTCTCTTTAAATTTAACAATCTATTCTTGTCATTGATTGAGAAACATGTGCCTTTAAAGAAGTTTACTGTCAGGAATAACGTCACAGCTTGGTTGGATGATGAACTGAAAAATTCTATGAAAATAAGAGGTCAAATGAAAAGAACAGCAGTTACTACAGGAAATAAATGTGATTGGGACTCATATCGTAAAATGAGAAATTCTGTTACCAAACTTAATAAAAAGAAGAAGAAAATCTATTTAGATAATCATGTTAAAAATATAGGTAATGATAGTAGGAAGTTATGGAATGTTTTAAATCAATTGACTGGTAAGAAAAATAAAATAATTCCATCTTTTTTGGAAACGGGATAAATTTATAACTAAGCCAATAGATATTGCAAATTATCTTAATGATTATTTTATAAGAAAATTAGATAAACTAAGAGAAAATATGCCTAATCTAAGTAATGATATATCTCGCCTATTAATAAGAAATTAACTGATGAAAAATAAAAACTTAAGGTTTAAATTAGAAAGTGTAAATATAGATCAAGTAAAGAATCTTTTAAAAGCCTGTAAAACCAAACCACCGGGTGTCGACGGTCTTGACAGCAGGCTTCTTAAACTAGCTGCTGACTCTATTGCCCCTGTTCTAACCCACATCATTAACCTCAGTTTTATCTGCTGTACCTGCCCATATGCATGGAAGCAGGCTAAAATAGTTCCTCTGCCCAAAGATAAGAAATTGCCTCACATGTCTGATGATTGGCTTAGAGAGACTGAAAAGAGAAATATTATTGGTGCTGTATTTTTAGATTAATAGCACTAATATTGACGTACCTCGACTATTGCCCAGCAGTTTGGTCAAATGCCACTGGTGAGTATATGAATAAATTACAACTTATACAGAATAGAGCTGCTTGTGTAGCACTTAGGTGCAGCTATAGGAGAAATATTATATTAATGCACAAAGATCTTGGTTGTTGGTCGAAGATAGACTGTTGTATTCACTGTTAATTTTAAAGAAACATTTCCATTTCAAAATTGCCTTCTGTTTTAAGTATCTTTCTTTTAGTGTAGACAATCATCAGTATAGTACCAGGCATGCAACTAAAGGCAACTTCACCTTACCCATAGCAAGAACAAATGCCGTAAAAAACACTGTTATGTTCAGAGGTATGAAGGAATGGTATAAACTACCAAAGCATATCATACTTATTAACAATGTCAATAAATTTAAATTATATGTAAAACAGCATCTATCAAAATAATACATCTGACTGTTTAGATTTATTTATTTTTGTGTGTGAACATGTGTAGGTATATATATATAGGCGTATGTGTATGAATGTGTTTTTATATGTGTGTATATTTCATGCCGTATGAGGGTACATATGTACTTTGATATGTGTATATATATGTACAGTATGTGTATATGTGTATGTGTATTTACCTTTTCCATTTATTTGTTGTATTTTTAATGATTTATTTTTCTTTTTGTTTATGTATATATTTTTCAGGACCCCAGGAAGAAAAGCTGCAGCACGGCTGTAGCTAATGGGGATCCTTTCAATAAAAAAAAAATAAAATAAACAAAACAAACCTGAGACGTTTTTGAATGAATAAATACTCCTAATGACAGCAGTTGCAAAGATATTACTAGAAGAAGAAGAATACAAAAAGGCTACTTAGTAGGCTACTTCCTAATTTATATAATATGAAATGCAATGTAGGGACTCGCTAAACCTTTAAAAAATACGTTCATTTACAAATTCACCAGAATTCATCCGTTTTCTAAAGATACACGTCAAATGGGACTGAACTGTTGTAGGCTATGTGAGAAAAAAAAGTTGTATGTGAGAGAGGGCTGTTGAAGACAAACTGGTTCACTAGAATGAACCGAACTTTCCAAAGCTACATATAAGAAACAATAGAATGAATTGGACTTTCTAAAGCTTCAAATGAGAGTCCTTTTAGACTAACCATTTCACTTGAACTTTTAAATATGAAAAGACAAACTAATTTGCTAAAATGAATTCACTAGAATTACCAACAATCGGATACTTACAAGTGAACTGACAGTGAGGATGTTTACATCAACTCCTTCCCCGATAAGATAATAGAAATAGATATGACTATATATAGGCTATGGCTATACCTATAAACACACAAAGACAAATATATACAAATACACACACACACATGTTGGGGTGGACCAGTGTCATCCCCGTAGCGTCGCCATTTATTCATGGTATGATTTAATGTGTTCTGCATATTAATCCAGTACAGTAATTAATTATAATATAGGCTATAAAATCATATATAAGCTACCTGTCTGCCATGAACTCAAGAACAAGCATTACAATACCCTTATAAGTAAAACATAATACCTCAACATTGATGTAAATGGATCTGCTGTAACCACGCCCATAACAAAAAAGATTGGCAGGTTCAATGATGTCTTCAACTTCCCAGCGGCAAACAGCTGCTCACCCTGGATTAATAGCAGTCTGTAGCAAATCAATTAAATAATGACTGTACATCAACGTGATGGAGCAAAAGCCTTGGAGCAGACACTTCAAGGGCATGTTTATTTTCAGGAGCAGATATTTGGTACAGCGTTTATTTGATTAACAAAACAAAACAAAACAGTAAAACATTCCTAAGCAATATAATGGTTTTAAAGTGTAGCTGCTTGGTTTCCATATAATCATTTTCATTACTAAATGCACAGGTTATTGTGTTAATATACATATGAAAAAAAAAGCTATTCCTAAAGAAACCCACTGTATATACTGGATTCCCTTTTTGATTTGGTCCAATCAAGTGTAACATCTTTTCAAAATTTAAAACATCATTTAAAATATATTAATTAAATAATTAAAGTATAACAGTAGGCACATTATTTGATCGGATCAGACTGAATCTTGAATATTAACCAAGATGAATAGGAATAATTGCAACAAAGAACATAAAAGACTTTTACCTGGGAACTGGAATTATTCGGCACTTAAACAAAATCACTGGGGTCCACGACAAGAAAGACAGAAATTACTTTATATTATATAATGATTAGGTATCATATGACTTTCTCTGCCAGAACAAAACAGACTGCTCTCTCCACGAAATGGGTTGGATTTTATGCAACTTAACAATCAACTATATAACTCCTTTTATCAAGGTAAAAGAGCATTTGCACACTGTCAGTATTTTTCTACTGATGGCCAAAAAATGTCTAATATACAAGTGTTTGATTTATAGAAAAATAGACCTTGACAACTTTTAGAAATCGCTGTAAGTCCATTTATTGCAATTCTTTGCTTTTAAGAACTGGTGAGCAGAAACTGGATCAGATCATCTGACTTGATCTTCCTAACGTACTATATGTGCATTTTTTTACTGACACACTTTAACAATCCAGGCTAACAGTCAAGAGAGAGTACACTGACTGAGAAAGAAGATGAGAGAGTGTGTGTGCACCTGTTTGAAGCAGACATGATCAGCGAAGAAAAATGGAGATCATGTGATCAGCGTTCAGCGACCCGTCTGACTGTTGTGACCCTTAGTTCACTATCAAATGCACATTCCCTCATTTTAATTCCACCCAGTGATCAGAGCTTAGGGATATTTTTGGCCACCAGAAACGATCCTAATTAACTGATAAAAAAGATCTCTTTCTAGAAGCCATGAACAAAACAACGAAACAATTATGAAAAAACAGATTTATGCAAACATCTCAGGAATGAAGAACAGCAGTCAGTTTTCAGCTTGGCACTTTCTTTATCAGTTACGAAAGCTTCAAACTGGGTCAGACATCTTGGGAGTTTCCACTCAGAACTCTGTTGATTTTGTTCTATGAATCAATACTGCTCTCTTTCTTATTTGAACACATTTATACACACAGATGTGCAAAGTTCTTAATATCAACACTAGCTGTTTGCAGTAGTAATATTTGACAAAATACTGAACTATGACGAGATAGAACTAGCTGACAGAAGTAAAATTGGACCCTAATGAAACAATTGGTTGGTGACATGCATTTTTGGCTCATGTAAAATGGCAACTACTTTGAAGTCATTGTAAACATGAGAGAGCATTTTTTTTTTAATGGCTTTATCATCACAGAAGTGGTTGAATAGTTTTTTTTGCTTGTGATGGTGAGTGAAGAACTAAATGGACTACTATCGCCGGCAGGGTCTATTTAAAAAATGGCAACAGAAAACAACATATCACCACTCTTGCTCTGTGCAGCCCCATCTGATTCTACTCCAAAATCAGGAAATATGTGAATAAATGACAGCTCTCATCCTAACTACATTATATATTGTGCATATACAGTACATTATATAAGCTATATCCAATATGACAGTTTCTGTATACAATGTGCTATAAATGACCAGCTATATGCAGAAAAAAAGAATTAAATTACGAGAGAGTTTAACGCTCCTCTCTGAGCAGTTAATGAGTTTAAGGATATGATCAACACATCCCGCTCAAGAACATCTGATCAAATTCAGCAGCAACCGCAGGACTGCTTATGATCTGTGCAATACATCGGGACACAAGCAGAGCTATTCTTCATCCAACATGAAGCAGTGATCAAAAACCAACAAATTCCCTTTGAAGGAAAAACCTCAAAACACAAGTTAGATACTTTTAAAATCCTGCATATCCTGTTCCTCATAAATATTACGTTTATGATTGCTCTTCATTTGGTTGTAAAGTTTAATAAATAAACAGCGATGAGTTTGGTAAATCTTTTCTGAGGGTCTTTATCGCTACCTCCTTGTCATAATCTAAACTGAAGTTTGGAATTTAGGGACAAACTTTTTTTTTATTTTTTTTTTATTTTATTAAACATTTTTCCTTGCCTGTCTTCAGGCAAATTTTGTATGGCTTCATATCTAAGGTCGTTCAACTAAAAGGTTTGGACTAGCACAAAATAGATACCCTGCTGTCAATGTCCTTTTAAAGGGGCTGTTTTGGGATCTCTGGTCATCTAGCTGCCTGGCACTGAGAGAATGTATCCCGATCGGCTCTTGGTGAAGTCTGGCTGTGATTGGTTGATCTTGGTTTCCACGATGACAGTGCACTTCCTTCCATTCATACTGCAATGAATGGGGCTGACAATGTTTACCTGTAGCTTCCTCTTCTCACTAGAGAGAGAGAGAGAGAGAGAGAGAGAGAGTCACTGAAATATTCCATATGCTCTTGTTTTTGTTTTGATCCACAGAGCTCTGTGTTCTTGTCGCATCTGGTTGGTTGATTATGGGTGGATGGGCATTTTATGCCAGACTGTCTCGCTGAGGGGATCGATGAAGCACAAGAGAAATTGGCTGAGAGAGAGCGGCTGTGTTTTTAGAGAGGGGTAAATGGAAATGGAAATGTTCAACTATATCACGCACACTCTTCAGTTGAAGTCAACAGATCAGACTGCTAAAAGCCTTGTTAAACATAGCATATATATATATATATATATATATATATATATATATATATATATATATATATATATATATATATATATATATATTCACATTAGGCTCAACTGACACTTAAAGCATTGTGTTCATGCAAAGATGAACCCCCACTTGTCTCGTGTTTTCTTAAAAAATAAAAAAGTAAAATCTGGGTTACAATGAGCCATTCATCACTCATTTTTAAGTTAGTCACATGAATTGACGCACTGACAATCAAAAACTTCTGAGTGAGCCATGCTCCAAGAACAAATCCATAAACTTTAAAATACTTTTTTTTTTTTTTCAAAACCATAGCCACATGATATGAAGGTGATAACATAAAATTAGTGGAAAAAATAGTACTAGCCTTTCTTTGTATATCCAGTGTAATATACAGTAAATAAATCGCTAAATCAACCGCTCTCTTGTCTCCTCTGAGGCTGGGACTCACTAAATAGTGTTCTGTGTTCATCATAGCAGCCAAAGACAGAACAGTTAGCATGCTTTACTAGAACTTTTGCCATGGCGTTAGAACTAGTACATCGTTGTTGCAATGGGGATGCCCTGGGTGGAAACATGCAGATTAAGTGGCGGTAATATCATAATAAAGATCCCCTTTCTAGAGAAATCAGAGCATTTTTTCACAAGCTTGCAAAGAAAAGCTAACCAAAAAAAATGTTTACTAGTTCTTTTTCACGTTTTCGGGGTTGGTAAATGCACTTATACAAATTATAGCACTTAAACAAGAAAAAATGTCAGATTTTCATGATATGTCACCAATGACCATAAAAACAGACACAGCTTTTAAATAATTAAAAAATTGGCTATTGTTTAAGAAAATGAGGTATGAGTTGAAATTGCTTTTGTCCCAAATGCTGTCCATTGAATTTAACATGCTGTATACTGATCTCAGAACATCGGTAGTTCTCTTACATGAAAAATCCCATCTACCTAAAGCTAACTTGAGTTTATAGGTGTTTATTGTAGTAGAACCAAAATGACTTAATTGACTTCGAAATCAGAAGTCTGATTCAGAAGAGTGACTTGCACCAGGCAGCATTTTAAAGATGATAAACTCCCCGTTATAAAGCTCTGTACCAGCAGATTGCTGCATCAGTCGTTTCTATGGCAACCCAATTAACCCCATCATGTGGTAGGGCTGCTCCAGTCGGTCAACAGATTGTCTCAACCAGCATACATTTCTCGTATCATTCACAAAGGGTTGGAAAACCATGGATTTACTCCGTGTATATAGTATACAATTCCCTCAGCTTCTTGTTGAGTGCAGCAATGAAAGGTTAGTCGATGAATGGCTTGAGGTGTAGTTAAGTTTTGATTTTGTCAGCAGGGAACAGCATGAAAACTGTAGATTTCCCCATACTGAGTTTCCCTCTGTGAGTCCAACTCTCTCACACAATGCTGGGGAGCAGACAGCTCGGCATGGTCCACTGGAAAATCAATTCTTTCCAGCCCTCCTTTCCCCTGTGCCTGTGCCCTTCTCGCCAACTGACTCACCAGCTTTGAGGCCTGCTCTGCTACCCAGAATAGAAGGAGTATTAAGGGAAGGTAAAGGGGGAGGGGAAGTGAGCACTCAGGAGATGATGGTGTCTAGTGCCAGACAGCATCATGACTGACTTTATAAAGGCCTAGATCTATATTCTAACTTAACTGGGCAATTCATCAGATATGGACCTTTGGCTAGTATGGACCTTTAAGAAAGTGGTTTCGGATTTCAAACCAAGTGGCAATTATTTTAAAGAACGTTTCCACAAGCATACTTTTCAAGGAAGTATTGCACAAAAAATAAGTATGTTATAATTAAAATTATATCTAAAGTGTATTATTCAAATCACTTTATGTATGTACATGTATATATTTTTTTACATTTAAAATTAACACAGCTAGAAAAATAATATATATACTATAAGAATATATATATATTAATATACTACTAGTATATAACACTTGTTGTTAATTGTTAGGGAGCAAGATTTTTCTGAAAACATCTACCAACATGTATGTATTAGATGCCACTAGCTTTAAAATTATATTTGAGGTTCCCCTACTTTTTTTTTTGTCATTCAAGCCTTATGACAATAATTATAATATATAAAAAATTATAATTATAGTTAATATTATAATACACATTATTGTTTTCATTTTAACAATTATATTTAATTTTAATACATACTTAATATATTTAACTATGATTCAATTATCATCAACTATATTAACTATATTATTTCATCAGCTCCAAAATCCAAAATCAAAGTTTTAATTTGATGAAATTCTATCAAATTATTCTAATCTATTCTATTTATTCTCAATAATAAATCAATCAATATTGAGTCGACTTTTAATTCTTTGCTTTTTGTGTATGTGCCATAATCAAAACCTATAGAGCAATGAATCATAAATAAATATTTTCTCCTTCTCTCTCTCAGTGTGCATGTACATCAGAAGGTTATAGCAGACCAAAAGCAGGATTTTCTTTACTGAGCCTCCTTTGTTAGACCAGCAGATGAAACTGAGGTTCAGAGAGCTAACAGTCTCTAATGATCACTATTCTGCATCTGTATTCATCTGCAAAGCAATTTGGCTGCAGTAGATTTAGTGGGTCGAGGAAAGAGGGAAAGTGGGAGGAGAGAAGAATGAATGTGTGTCTGCAACACAGTCACACCCCACCTCCCAAAATAGCAGATATGCCCTTGGGCTAATCCGTCTTCACATCCTCAAAAAAAAAAAAAAAAACCTATAAAGTATTATGCTTGCTGTGCACTTCAGAGAAGAGAGGCAGCATCCCTGCATCCTTTGCTTTATATGCCCCACCCCGGTAACCTGACTGCACTGCTTTCCTCACATGGTGTTATCACATACTTCACGTGTGCAGGTCTCTCACCCTTACTTTCTCTTTTTCAAACATGGACTGACTTCAGGCTGTAAGCACCTTGTTGCTATTATTAAATCTTGTCATACAGTAAAGACGGATTATAGAGAGCACAGCTTGTGATAGTGGAAATTATTTTTTTAACCATGATCCCTAAATTCAAAATATGGACTACAACAAATCAAATGATACCTCACTGATTAATTAATGAACAATTAAGCTTTGCAACATTTGATTTTCATTGCCATTTAGTTAATTTTCAATGTGTGAAATCTACCAAAAGCAGCATGACGTTCATAGAAGCACCAGAACTGATGATGAATAAGCCGAGTAGACAGATTACTGCAGGAAATATAATAATTCAGCTTCCTCAAATCTGTCTGTGCAATAAAGCCCACCTTCTTAAACTACTATTTATCAAACACAAGCGGAAGCTTTAGCTTCTAATATGTATCAGATCAGTGGTGGGGCTTCACTGCCTTTGCTCTTTTTTCACAATTTTAAAGAGAGCTGTTCAGGAGGAGATTACAAAGTAGGTCATTTAGAAGAACAGGGAGAAAAGGCTTAGCAAGAAGAAATATTGATCAAAGCTGGGGCTCTTCTCAGAGAACAGCGGGCATGAATACGAAAGAGGGAAAGGGGGAGAAAGAGTGAGGAGGGGGAAAAGATAGAGAGATGAGCATGCAAGTGAAAATGAGAGTGGAAAAGAGGAAACCATGGCCAACAGAGAGGCCTACAGGGAAATACAGTCAAAATGCTTAAATAGTGGCTTTCATGTGGTAACATCTAAATGAACAGGTTTCATTAAAATAAGAAACCAAATATTACTAAATCCTTTTATGTATGTACACTTCCGGCGCTTTCTGCGCTTGCGCAGACTAAGCCAGAACGCGCGCACACATCACACACCAGAAAGCACGCGCGCCCTCAGATCAGTTGGACCTGGTTGTGTACAAGAGGTAAAAACAATATAAATACTGTTCGTTTTCTTACACAAACCGCTCGTTTGTGTCTTAGGTCATCAATGTGTACTTACGATGGGGAATTGTTTAATTTGGAATCCTCTGTGCATGCTCTTTGAGGTGGTGACCATAGACCTCCATTATATGAGTCACAGACAAGAACGGTTTGACCTAAAAATATCAAAATGTAAACTACTGCGGAAACAAAGACACCTACATCTTGAATGCCCTTGAGGTAAGCTAAAACATATCAAAATTTTAATTGAAAGTGAACTATCCCTTTAAAATGCATCAAAGAGTTAATATAACTGAATCAGCATGACTCTAATGTGGAATTAATTTTGAAGGCTCAGACCAGATCAAAGCAGGAATCTGCTATATATTTCATGGTATACCTGCATGATTTCAAGTTTAAATCATATTTTAAAATGCATCAAAGAGTTAATATAACTAAATCAGCATGACAATAATATGTAAGTAAATTTGAAGGCTCAGATCAGATCAAAGCAGGAAGTTGCTCCATATTAACTTCTTATGGTATATCTGCATGATTTCAAGCTTAAGAGACATCTGCAGGTCTACTCCTTGACTAAAGACAGACCCCTGTGTTCCCGTCAGGTTACCAGGAACTGAAATTACTGGCAGCAATAATATTTAGGCAGTATATTTGCAGACAGACTTCTTCTTGAGGGTTCATAGGAATCAAAGTGGACCCGTGCTGAAGGCTTAGAATGAATTGGATCATTAAAAGGTAAGTTCATCCAAAAATTAAAATTTGTCCACGTTCTACTCACCCTCAAAGCATCCTAGGTGTATGTGACTTTCCAATCAGAATAATCCAATTGGAGTTATATAAAAAATTCTCCTTGCTCTTTCAAGCCTTTCAATGGGGGTAAGCAGGTGATTGTTGTCAACAGTTCAGAAGACGTGAAATAAAGAGAGCGCATCTGTAATAATACGTCCCTTATTTCAAAATCCTCCAATGTTGTTCTTTACAAATTTTTTTTTTTTTTTTTTGCTTTTAATTCGAGACCAGCATTTTGTTTGATTCTCTCTCCGCACTCGTCACTAACCACACAGCGCTGATGTACTATGACATCTGCCTGCACGTCTTCCGGTTCCCAACAGTTAGCAGAATATAATATTAATTATATAATATATAATATATATATATATATATATATATATATATATATATATATATATATAACTTTGATTGGATTATTCTGAAAGAAGAAAGTCACACACACACAGGATGCTTCAAAGGTGAGTAGAAGATGGACAGATTTTCATTCTTGGGTGAACTAACCCTTTAATAGAATTCATTCTGATGAACAGCAGGTGTGTGGTGCAGTATGGACCTAATAATTTGAACATCTTCCAGACTTTCTCTGTGAAGGGTAAGGTAAACCATTCACTGATTTGCAGTAGACAATCTGTTCCTCAGTGAACACAATACAATGGGACAGATGCCCCATGAAAATCAGCACACTTTATACATCCGTCACCCATTGTTATCTGCCCTGTTGGCCACTGAGGAGACAATGTCACTTCCTGAAAGAATCCCCATGGAAGCTATACAATCAAATTGACATCTTTTGGGGGACAATACTTTAAAACAGTTTGGGTCAATTTCTGATCACTTAAAATCATATAAAAATAATAATCAGAGACACGACTTTGGTATTTTTATATGACAGTCTAATACAGTATGTGCATAATTATTAAGAATGTCAATATTCTGATCGTATTTTTTCCAAGCACATTTTACGAATTCTAAACCACATCAATCTTAATAACTACTATTATTTTTGTATTTAATCATTTATAAGTGATATATACATTTGTACATGAAGGCTGTAAGTGAAAAAAAAATGTCTTGTATTCAGGTGTGCATAATTATTAAGCAGTTTTTCTTTTACAGACAAGAAAGAGATTTAATCCCCGTGAGAAGTATTCAAAACTAATGCAATACAGAAATTGAAAAGTTAAGACATGACCACTGGACAACAAAATGCTCATTGGGTCAGCGGGGTCAGAGGGAAAAAAAAAAGACAAAATATTTTAAAATTATTGTGAGGAATTAGGTGTAAAACAATCAGGAACCATTTAGTATCCAGTTCCACCATTTTCCAGAACTTAAACCTACCTGGAATCTCAAGAATTACAGGGTGTCAAGAATTTTTCAGACTATAAGTCGCACCTAAGTATAAGTCCAAAGCCAGTCCAAAAATACGGCATGACGAGAAAAAAAAACATAAACAAGTCGCACTGGACTATAAGAAGCATTTATTTAGAACCAAGAACCAAGAGAAAACATTACCGTCTACAGCCGCGAGAGGGTGCTCTGTTTTCAATGAGAGACTACAGGAGCACTGAACAGCATAGAGCGCCCTCTCGTGGCTGTATACGGTAATGTTTTCTCTTGGTTCATTTCTCTTGGTTCATGTCAAATTAATTTTGATAAATAAGTCGCACCTGACTATAAGTTGCAGGACCAGCCAAAATATGAAAAAAAGTGTGATTTATAGTCCGGAAAATATGGTAGTTGTTTGGGACTTTGCTTGGGTAAAAATTCCTAAAGAAAAAGATCCTCACTTAATAAGAATAACATGCTGAAGGGTTGTGAAATACATGAAGACTTTTTTTCTAGGCTTTGTAGACCGATAAGTTAAGAGGAACCAGCATTACATCCTCTTTTACCAATGTTTGAAGAATTTATCTTCCAGAATCTGGCAGTAAGTTTTAGAAGCTAATTTTTAGGCAATCTCTGCAAGACGGAATTTTCAGGATATTAGATGGATTAAAAATGAACTCCCAAAACTTCCTTTCAGATTCACAAAATTAATATTACGTATTAATATTGATGTGGTTTGTAATTTGTAAAATGTGCTTGGAAAAAAATATAATCTGAAAGAATATCAATGTTCCTAATAATTATGCATGCACCATAGGTGGAAATCAATCGTGTTAATGCAGGTTTCTCAGAGCGTGGCAGGTAGCAAGGACAGCCTAGCACTTAATTTGCAGCAAGAGGCTGTTGCTGGTCAAGCATGACTTACCAAACCTCCAGATAATGTCTATATACCCATAAAGCTCCTTACTGTCATTCATCAGTGTCTGAACATCAAAGCACAGGGCAGAGCCTCAGCAGAGGATCACTGCAGGAGGGGCAGAGTATGTAACAACTGGTAATAAAAGACCAGAGATGTGAAGAAAGAGAGGATAGACTGGGGGTATAAAAGAGTGGAATGGAAAGGCTGAGTGAGGATATGCTATGAGTGATTTCAGATATTTTTCTAACTCCAAACCCAAGCCAGAGTGCAACAAGCAATTCACACACACAAAAAAAGAAGGTATTTTTCTGACTAGTGTATTCCTTGCATATACACTAATGTTTTTTTTACTAATGGGGAAGTCGTGGCCTAGTGGTTAGAGAGTTTGACTCCTAATCCTAGGGTTGTGGGTTCAAGTCTCTGGCCTGCTATACAACCACTGAGGTGCCCTTGAGCAAGGCACTGAACCCCCAACTGCTCACCGGGCGCCACAGCATAAATGGCTGCCCACTGCTCCGGGTGTGTGTTCACGGTGTGTGTGTGTGTGTGTTCACTGCTGTGTGTGTGCACTTTGGATGGGTTAAATGCAGAGCATGAATTCTGACTATGGGTCACCATACTTGGCTGTATGTCACTTCACTTCTTTTGAAAAAAGTCCCCTATGCTCACCAAGGTTGGAATAAAAATATTTGATTAAAATTTAGGGCTGTCAATCGATTAAAATATTTAGTAGCGATTAATCGCATGATTGTCGTGAGTTAACTCGCGATTAATCGCAATTTAATCACAAATTTTTATCTGTTCTTAATGTACCTTAAATTAATACTTTTCAATTTTTTTGATACTCTAATCAACATGGGCATGGACAAATATGGATGTTTTACTCAAATCTATGTTTATATTATTAGTGAAACCGTACCCAACATAGAGCAAGAAGACTAGACATGTTTCAAAGGTCATAGATGTTTTTCAAATAACTTGTTCATGCCTATTAGACACATGAATAAAAAGAACATAGAAATACCAGATTACAATAACTTTTCTTTTTTTGCACTGAGGAATTAACTTATACAAGCCTGTTTACATTATTTGCAGGACAAGGCAACTCACTTCTTATGAACATGCAAAATGTTCATTTATTACTTAATACATTTGTTTGCCTCTCTGTGCCCACATACTGTAATCTAATGCAGCCAAATTCTAAATAAAACAGTTTGTCCAATTATGTGTTACAGTATGTATTGTTGCTAGGCGCTTTTTTGAAAACGTCGCTGAGTCAAACGACAAAGCTCTTAAGTTGGTAACACTTTGAATCTCCATTTCTCCAACTACAGGCTAGGCAATGGGTCAAACACAACATGTGTGCTGCTTTAATCGTGCATTAATAAAATTAGTACCATTAAAATTAGTTTGCATTAACACGTTAATTTTGACAGCCCTATTAAAAATATAACAAAAACAGTAGGCTAATATGATGCAACACTACTAAAAACTGAAATTTGCAAATATTATTACACGTTAAAATAAATCTAAGTATTTTAAAGGGCCCCTATTATAAGTTATGAAAGGTTCATATTTTGGTTTTGGAAGTCCCCAACAACAGGTTGACATAGGGATGGGCGATATATCGCATGCGATTGTGATGCGTATCGCATTGTATCGCATGCGACAAATCCATGACAGTGAAATGATGCCCCATTCTATTTCTAATGAACTGTATGTAGCACTCTGACACAAATAACAATTTTTAATTACATTTAATTTAATTCATACAGGCCTACCCCATTTTGCATGTTTGTACATTTTAAAGAAAAACAATTGTAAAATAGAAAAGACTTTTCAGGTCTATGTCGACGGTAGCAAATAGGAAGTAAGACTGTATTTGAATTTTAAATTGAATTAGAAATTCAGCATTAACAAATGTAATCTTTATATACTAGAGTACATTATATCATGCAATATAATGCTATATAAACAAGTGGCAAAAAGTCAAAAAATAACAGTTATCACTGCATTAATGAGTGATGAGTAATGATTATAGCAGTAATAGAAATATAGTCATAAAAGCAGCAGTAGAAATAGTAAGCGTAACTGTATAAGTAATAGTAACAATAACAGTAGAAATTAAAAAGACTGAAACTGTATTTATGATATTGGTGGTAAAGACAGCAATATGTGAAAATGTATAAGCATTTGATTATGTTCGATTAGAAGAAATGAGAGGATTGTAAACAAACAGAATGGGAGGAAAAATGGCTGTGGAAACATTCGATGTAGAGAAGGTGCCGAAGAGTCACACAGACAGAAGGGGGGCGGGGGATGGGGTTGTACATGAGCCAGCGAAGCATCCTCCCATCATCACATTTCAGGATGGTTGGAACGCAGAAAGTAATAGAATGTAAGACACAAGGGCAGTGGGGGTGGAGCCACATGAAAGAGAGACGCGGCAATGCAGAACTAGCACAGGAGAAAATAGGTCAGATTCATCCACTCCAATTCAAATGCACACCAGCACAATATCATATCCATCCACCTACACTCCAACAGTCATATAAATCCCCCGACCTGTTCTTCAGCTAAGCCTTTCTCTACAGCAGTTCCGTTCAGGATGACTAAACATACAAACACAACCAGCTAGAAAATAAATAGCACAACAATGTATTGTACATATCTGATGTGACAACAAACTAGTTGCTAGTACAAAAATAAAATTAGATAAATGTGAATATTGAACGAATACTGTCATATTAACTTATTTTAAAGCAACATGTCCAACAGTGTTTAGTGTTTAGCAGCGTTTAGTGATTAATTGCTTATGTCTGGATTTGTTGTTGCACCACCTGTTGGACTGGATGGTGAAATGCTGGACAAGGCACATGATAATAATGCTGGTTGCCACAGATTTACCATAATAACAATACCTAAACAAAAGATAGTAATAATAAATTAAAGGTTACTGTAATATATAGGTATTTAGCTATATATGTAGGTACTGTACTATATAGGTACTGCACTATATATGTTTTTAAAACAATGTGAAAATAGTTAAAATAAATAGTATGTTAATATGCACAATCGTTCAAATGTTTGGAGTCAGTATGTTTTTTTTTTGTATTCAATTAATACTTAATTCAGGAAGGGTGCATTAAATTAATCAAAAGTGAGAGTAAAATCACATTTATAATGTGAAAGAAGATTTCTAATTTAAATAAAAGGCGGGTTTTTTTTTTTACTTTCAGCTTGAACTATTTGACCTTTTGGTAACACTTTACTTAAAGCCTTTATGTATAATGCATTATTAAAGGGTTATTAAAGGGTTTAACACATTATATAATTATTCATAATATGTGTTGTTGTAAATAATTATAACCAAATTTAAGATGCACAGTGTAACAATGATTTGATAGTGTTAGTATGTATTAACTGTGGTTACAATTATTCATGAGATTGTACAATGCATTATTACAGGGGTAATCAACCCTGCTCCTGGCGATCGACTGTCCTGCAAAGTTCACCTCCAATCCTAATCAAACACACCTGAAGCAACTAATTAAGGTCTTCAGGATCACTTAAAAATTAAAGGCAGGTGTGTTTGATTAGGGTTGGAGCTAAACTTTACAGGACAGTTAGTTACCCCTGCATTATTAGGTGCATTAGAAGGCATAATTAATGCATTAAAATTACTTTTATAATGCATTATACATAAAGGCTTTAAGCAAAGTGTATCCTGTAAAAAGTAGCACCGTTTCCACAAAATATTAAGCAGCAAAACTGTTTTTAACATCGATGATAATGATATAAGAAAATATTTATTGTGTACCAAACCAGCTGGATTCAGGATCAAGTGACATTATTTTAAATATATTAAAACAGAAAACAGCTAAATTTAATTGTAATAATATTTTTACCAGGCTACAGAGTTTACTGGATTGTTGATTAATTAAATGCATCCTTGGTGAACAGTGAGTGGGGAATCTGCTTTCAAAACATAAAAAAATTATTCATTTTAATGCAGTATAATAAATACACAGAAATACTATAATAAATATTTATTTTCTGTTGATAGTGTAAAATAAAAGGTTCCATATTCCTTTGAGTAAAAATCAAAAGGAAAGTGGAACCTGAATTTACACTTGATTAATAAACAAATGCAGATAGTATACAAGTAAGCACATTAAAGATTGCAAATTCCCGCTTTTTCGTTTCTCTCAGATAGGATGAAATGAGTTTTCCCTCTGCAGGCTACTGTAAGCAACTCATTTACATATGGATTTCAGTATATTCGATGCATAAGGCAATTCATAGCAGCCTTTACCTTGAAAGGGCAGGCAAATGGAGCTATTTAGAGAATCCTCGCTCTCTCCCTTTAACTCATTAGTATTCTAAACCGGCAGGCCAACTAATGGACTAAATATCAGACAGACATGGATCGTCTAGTTGCTATGGGAACTGCATCTGCAGCAGTGAGAGTGAGGTGAGGTGAGAAATACAGAGGAAAAAAAGAAAGAGATAGAGAAGGAATGAGAAAGAGAACTAGTGGAGCCTGAGAGAAATAATGGTGGACAAAACAGAAGGAGGAAAAGAAAAATGAGAGAACTAGAGGGACAAATGAGAGGGGTGTAAACTTGACCATTTGGAGCCTGGAAAAACATTCAGCATGAGGGACGACCTTGCTTAAGGACACAATGATTGCAGCCATTACCTCGACACAAAGTCGCTGGCAAACAGACTAATGAGGCCTGAAAAAACGTTCGTATTATTGTGTGCATTTATAATCCAGCACATTAGGTAGCTTCCTATCCCAGCTCTATGCTGTATATGCTTCTCATTACACTGACGCTATAACACACACTTAAGCCAGGAAGCATTGGAATTAGAAATCTGATCCAATCAATGGAGGAAATTCACTTGTGTGTCTGCTCCAAAACTCTCCTCTCAAAATTATTGATTCATAAAGAATGAACAGTGATTCCGCACAAATTGCTGTCTGGAAAAACACACTATTATAATTGTCATATTTGGTGTTTTTCTGTACTAACAATATTGTTGAACCCTAAAAAGGTGGGAATACAAACATTTGAGAGGCTGTGAGGAGAGGCAGTGAAAGTGGAATTATATATATATATATATATATATATGAGTTTAAAATATTCTAGCTGAGACCCCGGCGTGAGTTTTTTTTAGACGACCGTTATTTAAGAATGTATCGCCTTATTGTTTCCATGGCGACGCATCATGCTTGTCATGTGACACATCACAGCCAAAATAGATCTGTATGACACATGGATCGCTTTTATTTCTTTTTTCCTGTTTTATTCAAAATGTTCCCAAAACATGCTCACTATATTATGAAATATCTAATATTTTGATTCTGAAATATGTGCAAGTAGATATATTTGGTAGTTTAAACACTTTTATATCGACCATGTTAGTTGATCTTTACCAGGTGATGGGCGCCGCCATGTTAGTTCTCGCTAAATCCCAGCTGTGGGATTTACAACACAGCTGTGTTTATCCTCTCCTCCCGAAAACACATAAAAGTCCGCAGTAAACTGGGAGAAAAGCAGAGTAAACTTTAGTTACCTACACAATCTGTACATGATATCAATAAAAACATGTCAGATCAGCGTACATTTTACAAACTGTAAATGTATGTTTTTGCTAGTACTCATGTGTAATTAAATGTCTGAAACTTTAAATCAGCATTAAATGGTTGAAAATACTGAATATTTGTGATAATATGACAAGCGCTCAGCGCGTCCGATCTGGCTCTGCGCCAGAAAGTGGATTTAAATTCAGCAGTTGATGATGTGACGCACTGAAAGTTCTAATCACACCGGTGTGATCGTACGCTTCAGGGACCAGCCAAGACTGATCACACCGGTGTGATCATACGCATCAAAGGGTTAAAATGTAATGGTAAATGGTAAATGGACTGCATTTATATAGCGCTTTCAACAGACCACATGGCCATCCAAAGCGCTTTACAATTTGCCTCACATTCACCCATTCACACACTCATTCACACACCAACTGCGGTGTCAGCCATTCAAGGCGCCATCCAGCTCGTCGGGAGCAGCTGGGGTTAGGTGTCTTGCTCAAGGACACCTCGACACTTGGTCAGGTGGAACCGGGGATTGAACCACCAACCTGTTTTAAAAAGCACACGTGATATTTATCTACTTCGGATTCTAATTAGACGACGACCAGCACATTAACTATTGTATAGTGCTACTGACTTTTAAAACATATATTAAAAGTGCCCCTTCCCACACACAAAACCAGTCGTTTGTTGATGAGAGTCTTAAACAAGGACTCTAGTGGAATGTTGTCCTGCTCCATGTCACAGTCGCTGAGTGAAAGGAGAGTTTTATAATGATGGGATTCTTATTTATGACACTTTATTCACCAGGAAGAACAGCTTGTTCCACAAGTCATACGTCATTACGCTATTTCACTGCGTATGCACAGTACTTTCCAGTTTGGGTTTTCAATCCAATCAAGTGTTTACATGTTCTCTCGCTCAGATTACAAACGGAATAAACCACCCCTTATGATCTGACTTTTTTATTCTGACTGTATGTCCTATTATGATCGGATTAGAAGGTTCCATGTAAACACAGCTACCAACAGGGCACTCAGTATTCTGGGAAGTTTGTGTGCATTGGGAATCATGTTTTTCAAATAAAGTCAGGGTAACACTTATTTTACATTAGTGTTGTCAAAAGACCCGGTACTTCGGTACCAAGTTTCTTTAAGTACCGGTGGTACCGAGGTCCCGTCCAAACCCGGTTCTTGACGCATACATCGCTATGATTTCCGTGAAGCAGAAAACGTGGACGGAATCTCAAAATCCAGTCATGAAAATGAAACTTAGATTTTAATATGGACAGTCAGGTAATTAGTCAAAGTTAACATAAATTAATCAAATCTCCATATGGACGAGTATCTGTAAATGTTAAGCCGCAAAAGTTGGTTGAAATATGAATCCTGCATGTTTTGCATTCATGTGTGAATGAATGAATGGTTTGTTTACTACATAGACAGAGGCGCGTGACGCTTGCAGTAATTTCTGCATCTGCCTTCTCAGTGAGGACATAAATACATAAACATCACCAGAACTGTTCTGAGTCACAAGCATTTTACCGTTTCATTTGAGTAAAACCAGTGTCAATTTAAAGGTATTCATGGCAACCCGTCAAAACAACCCTCTACATTTCGAGTAAATCACTCGCATATGCGACTAAATTTTACTCTGGGCAACTAGATGATGTCTATTGTTAGCCACTGGCTAATAAATTCTTATATTTTACTCGCCAGTGTGTGTGTTCAAGGCTATTATAAGATTAGCACATTTTCACTCGCTGAACACTGACTTAGCGCTTCAGAGTTCTCTCTTCATCAGGTGACCTGTATTATTTCAGTTCATCTCACTGGACGCACAGCGCACCTGTTTATGCCGAACGGTAAACTCTGTGTGAGGGCGCACAACTCGCCGTCGATTTACTGATAGTGCTGTTTCTCACACATGCACAGAGAGAGAGAGAGAGAGAGAGAGAGAGAGAGAGAGAGAAAGTCTTACCACGCTGAATCGATGCGCTACATGTTAACTATATTCTTTGTTGTCTTCTCTTGTCAAAATAATGGAGTTTATTTAGAATTATTCAGCTTTTTAGAACAAGCTGAAGATAAGCCAGTTTCTCCGGTAGTGGGCGGGGCTAATGCACAAATGGCAATTTCATTGGCTGGCGCCTATCTATTACCGTATCTGATTTGATTTCAGCAAATCAGTTCGACCGAACGGAGACAACGTGATTAATATTCATGAACCCAGCAGCTCATCAATCCATAGTGCATTGTATATTGTTAGTATGGTAGTAGAATTAGTTGTAGTATTATCTTTTAATAATAATTAATATGATCTATTACTATGTTTTTTTTTTACAGAAACCCTCAATGACCAAAAATATCTTAAGCATCACCACCAGTCTTAAGTTCAGTTAAAATGACAAATATGCATTCATTAAAAGTTCATTTTTACATAAAGGCATTGTGCTAGAAATATTACTATTATTTGGTCAAATGTATGTGATACTGCTACTACTGTTGAAAAAATTAATAAAACTTTATTTTTTAAAGAAATAAATCATACAATATTCTTCCATGTTTTAAATTTAATAGCAAATCCCCTTTATTTACCAAAAAATAAAATGTGTTTAAATTTCATAAATTAAAAGACAAATTAAACTTTGGTGAAACTTGTTTACTGTTTTTCATAATTATATTACTTGTAGAAAAACTTTATACAATTGTAAATAAGTATAAAAAATGGCATTGGTTTTATTTTTAGTGATAAAAAGTTTTTTTTTAATTAGCATATTTTTGTGTTTTGCTTTGGTACCGAAATTGGTACCGAAAACCGTGCATTTTCACTGGTATCGGTACCGAATACTGAAATTTTGGTACCGTGACAACACTATTTTACATACAGTATAGCACACATGACATGAATATGACAGTGGACAAATGCATAAAGCACAGCATAATTTGAAATCACAAGTTTAAAGTTTAAAGCGTTCAATTAACACAGACAGACCATCGCGCAGAGAACACACAATCATGCTGGATAGAAAGACACACTTCACAAGATCTTACAGCTGGATTCGACTGCAAGGTTTGCAAGGTGAAATTAAATGTTCATTAGTCATTCAAAGATTTGTTTAAATTATATAAATGTGTATTTGCTTAATGCTGATGGTAAACTAGAAAGTATTATAATTTTTGCCTTTCTATTACTAATAATATAAAAGCTATCATTATAATACATTTTGTATACATTGATTCCTTTGTTTAACCATTCTATCTGATTATTAGACAGACGTATATCTGTATTAGACAGAACTGTTAACAATGACAGTAAACAAGAGGGAGAATGTGAGATGTGTGTGCTCAGGTGCTGCCATTATCAGCGCAGTCAAAAGAAAAGTCTAGCACGCCGTCAAGATAACACATTGACACGAACACATCGCCCAAGCAGAAAAACCTATCAGCCGATGCCGATATTTAATATATATATCGGCCTTGCCGATATTTTGGTTGACCACTACAAATGATCCATATTGTAAAGTGTTACCAAATATTTAGTTACATTATAAATGTCTTTACTGTCTTTTGATCAATTTAATGCTTGCTATATAAATATTAATAACATTAATTTCAAAACTAGATTTTATTTTTATTCATTTATTTTTACATTTTTCTATTTTATTTTTGCATTTTAATAACAGAACATGATAAGTTATTTTCACTGTCAAATTCACTCTTAGTAATGTCAATCTTTGTCACACATGAATGTCAACTCAAATTTTATTAACTGGTTTGTTTCTCTCTAAATTGAATTAATGAATTAAGTATCTCTTAAGAAAACATTCAACAACATCTAAATACACTACAGCATGTTAACATACAGCATAGTTTAGATGAATAAAAAAAAAAACTGGAGTGTGATTGTTACTTGTCACTAAAAGGTGTAGTAAGAAAGTGGCCAGAATCAACATGATTCCTATCACATGATGCCAATAGCAATCAGGTATCAACCTCAGATATACTGCTGGACCACTATGGGTTTTGCTGTAAATTCCCTCTCTCTCACGTTCAGACTCTGTCTCCACTTAATTGCAGCACTGCACATTAACAGCATTACAGAGCAGTGCAGATTGGAATCTGGCCCAGTTTTGTTTGCGAGGGCATGAAGGTCATTCTGAAGCACTCTGGGTATTAAGCACACAGAACATGATCAAAGAGCAAGTTGGAATCAATAGAGTAATGGCATGTGATTTTGAGTTGAGAGAGTAAAAAAGAGAGAAAAGATTGATCATCTGGATTTTTAGCAATGCACAAGAAAGCAATAAAGTGAAGCCCTGAAGCCATGAGAAAATCAAACCTGAAGGATGATTTAATATAAGTGATTACTGTGATTTTTTCAATAACCCATTGACCTTCTATATGCATGTCAATATATAATTACAGTCACAGGAAGATGCAAAGCCCCCCACTTGCTTTCCTAGTGCCTGAAGTCTGACCTCACATCCTAAACACTATAATGATGTCAGAGGTTCAGAATCGACACTCACTCAGACATCCAAGCTCCTGCTTACTCTCCCAGGAGCTTTGAAACAGGATTTGAGTCCAAAAGGCACCATTCATTTCCTCAGAGAAGTGTTAAAAGGAGACAGACTTAATGAATTCCTGTAGAGAACTCTTTTATTTAATTTCACAGAGCCTTTTAGTTCAAGCCACAGTGATCAATAGAGACAAGGGTCCTCATTCAGACGAAACACTAGCTGAGCTGACACCAACACCTTTGTTTCGAGCCCAATTTAAACAGATTACACAGACACACTGGAGTTGGCATCTCACAGTGGAATTCCCTCTTTTGAAAGAGTTACATAGGCTAATAATGGAAAAGACTGAGGACTTTTCTTGCTGCAACAAAGTAGTCAACAGAACTTCAAGACTCAAAATAGTCTAGCTAATCCTGACCTGGGTCTTCACACGTTCTATTTAGTGCATGAGTGAAGTGCTCCTTGATATCTGTGACAGCTTGAGTGACAGCTACAGTGATGCAGACAGATGTGTGTGCATACTTTGGATTGGGTATGTGTGGGTGTGTCTCTATTGGGCTGTAGTTTGAAACTCTTTGAATAATGCTTAAAGGCAGGTGTGATGGCCGGAGCGCTGAGGTATTCCCTCTGTAGAGAAAAATAGGTGCAGTGCTGTGCATGCCAATGAAGAGGAGCCTGGTTAAAAATAGAGCTGCAGTCACACAACCTTAAATATTTAATCTTCTACATCTCTAAACTGGAAAAGAAGAGAGAAAGTAGGGTAAGAAGAAAGAAATATTTAGCCTCCATAGACAGCATTTTATAGGGATAGCTAAAAAAATGCAATTCTGTTATTAATTACTTACCCATATATCATTCAAAACTTAGGCTGGGCTATATGGCCAAAATCATTCATAACCTAACATCAATAATGATCATAAATATTTTCCCCCATATTAAACAACATCAATATTTATCATGATATTTATTTACCATTAATGCACAGCTCTATTCAAAATCTGCATGACTTAACTCTTTTTTTTCTAAGGAATCCAACCCGAGTATTTCTGATAAATTTATTAGCTCTATTTTCCATGCAACTACTGTAAAATTAATGGGAAAGCTTTCTCATTCATTTGCATGAGGAATACATAAAAATTCACAAATATTGAGAAATGCAGACTGAATTTAATTAAAAAATACAAATATTAAAATTTTTTGTTAAATTGAAGCTGAAATAAAAATAAAATATAAATATTAGATGAAAAACTTGTCTTTTGGCGTTAAAATAGTATTGTCAGGATTTACTAAGACATGCAGTGACAAATTAGCACTGAAAAGGTGTGGACAGTTATTGAATATGCATCTAGGAGTTTTCCTTTCAGATGCAAAATTTATGGGAGGAGAATATTCAAATGATTCATGCAATGTGTTTTACTAAAGTTTGCGCTCAATAAGATTACTAAGAATTGGCGCCATTATTTAATGCATAAAAAAGCAAGTCTTAAAGGAGTACTCCGTTATTTTTGAAAATAGGCTCATTTTCCAACTCCCCTAGAGTTAAACAGTTGAGTTTTACCATTTTCAAATCCATTCAGCCGATCTCCAGGTCTGGCGATAGCACTTTTAGCTTATCTTTTATATGAATGTCGGCTTGAAATGAACATCGATGTTATTACAGTAGTTAATAGTCAGCATAAGCGCAGCTAACGCTAATATAATGAGCATTAGAATTAAGTTTCTTTATTAACTATTAAATGCTCCTATAACTTTTATTAGGGTAGTATATATATACTGAATATATGAATATATATTTGTGACGAGTGGGGCGGGGCCGAGGGATGTGGGAAAACGAGTGAGGCCGGTGGAGTGATTGGAGATGAGCTACACCTGTTCGACCTGCCGGTCTCGAGGCCCACGGAGGAGATGGAAGGATATAAAACTGGAGCGACGACAGTGACGGACGAGAGAGGACCAGGCCTGGGCGTTATTTTAGGTTTTGGTTTCATTTTGTGCGCATCAGTCGTCCGTAAGGGGCTGGTGCGCTGTTTTGTATTTATTTTGATTATTAAAGTGTTATTTGAGTGTCCGCCGGTTCCCGTCTCCTTCTTCCGGATGAATACGAAGGTTTTTATTATTACAGTGGTGCCGAAGCCCGGGAGAAGGAGGGACGCGCTGCTGAATATCCCTCGCCGCTGTGGTGAATCCGCGGTGCCATCGAGCAGGCGAGGAGGATGCCGGCATGGACGCTCGAGGCGGTGGACTGGAGCGAGTTGCCGGGGACGGGCGAGCTTGCTGCCGACCGCCCACGATATGGAGGGACGGCTGCCGCCCGTGAGGGCCGTCCAGTGCCACCGCCAGGCACCGCGGAGGAGATCACCCAGCTGGTGGAGGGCCGAGAAGCAGTGCGTCTGGGAACCGGAATTTTTTTTTTTCTTTTCTCTCCCCTCTCTCATGTCTGTCGCTCCTCCTTCCATCTCCGTTTCTCTCACCTCGTCTGTCCTACCCCCAGGTTCCCGCAGGTCCCCGTGAGTGTCCCCCCCCCCCCCCGGAGGGGGGGGGGGGACTAGAGCGCAGTCTCGAGGGTACCCCCGGCCTGCGAGGGGCGATGGGGGTATGTGACGAGTGGGGCGGGGCCGAGGGATGTGGGAACACAAGTGAGGCCGGTGGAGTGATTGGGAAATCCGCTACACCTGTGACCCACCACCGGTCTTGAGTCCCACAGAGGAGATGGAAGGATATAAAACTGGAGCGACGACAGTGAAGGACGAGAGAGGACCAGGCCTGGACTTTTAGTTGTGTTTTGGTTTTTATTTGCGCGCACCAGTCGTCCGTGAGGGGCTGGTGCGCTGTTTTGTGTTTATTTTTATTATTAAAGTGTTATTTGATTGTCTGCCGGTTCCCGCCTCCTTCTTGCCGATGACGAGTAAGTTTTATCATTACAATATTGAATTCTGAAATTTGGGTGCCGTGACAACAGTAGTGTAGGATAAACGCAAAGCAAGATTCAGAGAACAAATGTTGAGAGAGAAAGTGGGCACTTTAGAGCCAAATGAGTTATCAGAGACTTTGTTGACAACATTCTTAATGCAGATAAGAGGGTTACGATTTTACTCGCATATGGCACAGACTGTGCCAGTCAGACTGATTTTCAATACATGGGATGCGCTTCTGATCTATTCATAGCACAGGAGAAACAGTTATGTCTGCAGTTTTCTCGTAAAGCCACTCTGGCAGAGAAGTCAAACCAGTTCAGTGTCAAACCTCAGCAAAATGTGCCCAGAGATCCAAACTCACTTAACAGCAACATCATGCATAATTGTGATAGGGTCAGTTTAATTGAAAATGATTTAAACAGACTATGCTTTTTGTACTAACTCTCAAAAGCTGCTATACAAGCTCTTTCCTAGGCGTCACTGTTGAAATCACAATAGGAAGTGAACCGAGAGAGGAAGGAACAGTCTCTCTGTGGTGGCTAGTGCTCAGGCTGCTGTGCAGGACAGCAGAGGAGAGATAAAGGTTAAGTACAGATCTACAGGGAGAGGAAAGCAGCAGAATACAGCAGCCTCAGAGCCTGGCCTTTTGCTCGGTGAATGGATCATGCTGATGGATGGATCCAGAGAGAGCTTACGGCTGCAGGTCATTAGCAGTGAAACGTTAGCAAGGTGTTTTATAAAAAACACTGTGCTCGGAGGATAGAGGGGCTTTATTTACAGAAAAAGCAGTGAAGCATCCCTTTAAGGCAAGTCGATATAACTCTGTATGTTTACATGTGCAGTTGTTTTTGTAGTCGAACTACAGTCTTCATCTGTCTGGCCTAGAACACAATACAATGCTTACTCAAATACTTGAAGGATTAAATACACGTTGAGCATCACTTCTGTATTTTGGAGCCACAAGGCTAATGCACATACATTCTGGATGAAACTGATATATTGTTCTGTATGTACTTCTAGAACTTTTTTTTACGAATAAGAAAATTATTTTATTCCGCAGATTTGTATTAAATGGCTCAAAAACGAGAGTAAAAACAAAGTTATGAGAGATTTCATTTTCAAATAAATGGTTATTTTGAAGATTCCATTCATTAAAATATACTGACAAAAAGAACCAAATCGGCATATCCGAATGATTTATGAATAATCATCTGATACTGAAGAATGAAGTAAAGGCTGCTTAAAATTCAGCCTTGCTATCACAGGAATAAATTACATTTTAGAATATATTAAAACTGTTATTTATAATAATATTTCATAATATTACTATTTTAACTGTATTTTAATAATAAATACAACAAATACATGCAGTTTAGGCGAGCACAAGAGACTCTGTTCAAAAAGATTTAAAACAGTAGTATACTTATCGATCTGGTTCAACCAACTTGAATATGAAGAGTTCAGATGCAAAAGCCTCTAAGTGCCATCTGAAATTTTCATCTAAAATTAGGATTTTTATCAGGCTCCTATATTTATGTTCAGTTATTTCACTTTAATAGCCTGGAAAAGGACCTGCACATTGCAATTTACGTAAAATGACTCAACCTAAGCATAGGAGGTTGATAAAAATCCTAATTTTAAATGAAAAGTTCAGATGGTACTTAGAGGCTTTTGCATCTGAACTCTTCATATAAAGACTAAAGTGGGAACTAACTATGGGAAAATAAAAATACAAAAATAAAATAATATAATTACAAAAATGAATAAATAAATAAATGGATAAATAATGTCAAAATCAATATATATGAAATTGAAAGTTCATTAACTGGATTACTGTGGATTTTTTAAAGGTTCCATCCCTTAAAAGTTGTGGTTGTGGTGTGTATTTTTAGGGACACTGAGTGAACCATACTATGGTGTGTTTGTGTTTTAAATCATAATCGGCCCTGTCAGCCAGGCTCATTTAATTATGAAAACAAACAGACACACAAAATGGAAACTTTCATTCAGACTGCCCTCATCTTACCCGTATCTCTTGGCTTTCCTCTTATCTCAGTACACAGTCAGACACACACTTTACATACAGTAGCTTCAGAAAACCTTTATAGTTCATCTCTTTTTTCGGATTCATAAGCCATCAAATGGCCCATTATACTGTCTACCACCCATCGATTTCAGTAGGTATAACCCCTCAGCCATCGTAGTATGATACATTAGGGGATAATTTAGCAAACATCAAGCAGAACATATTGCTTTCTGTACCAATGCTCAGCTCTTGTGCAATAATTTGGCTGATTCTAGGGAGCTTAAAGTAGCTCTCAAATCTAGAAGACACAACATTTTCTCCCACTTCATAAAAAGCCATAAGGGGTACCAATCTGACAGGGCTAAGCTGGCTGCTCTTTCCTGAAATGCCCTGAACTGGCATTGCAGACAAGAGAGAGGTTGAATTATCGTGGTTGGCACTCTTAGCCTTATGTAGGCCCCGTCCCCAGAGTCCTGCTATCTCTCCCAAATCGCTTTCAGGAGCGCCCCCTGTTGGTGTCACCTTCTGAAGTGGCTGAGCAGGGTCCCAACTAGCTCTCCGATGCGGCTGTCCCCCGCTGGCACCATGCCCTGCAGGCACACGATTAGGTCCCGGTTGTCTTTGGTGTGAAAAACGACCAGCTGGTCTTTCCCAGGGGAAATGCTCACTCCGGTCACCTGAGACAGGAAGAAAGGGTGATACGAGTTAAAGCAGCACTCATACAGACATGCAGCAGGCCATCATGCACTAATAAGTTCTGCCATAATTTAGTTCTCATTATCGTGAAGCTGCAAACAAGGGTCCTGGGTTTTGAATGTGCATTCGCAGGAAACATTACACCTCTTTTGGTACATTAAGGTGTGGGACCAAATCATAATTTACGGTGTTACAATAAACAAGATGAGACACTACTTCCAGTCCACATTGACCTTCAGTTGTATTTTAGTATAAATTAATATACTATTTATATTTTTCATAAGTTTTAGTCATTTAGTTTTGTTCTTTTTTTTAATATATATTTTTTTATTTCTATTCAGTTTTATTATATATTTCTTTCGGTTTAATTTTAGTAATTTTAGAATGTCAACTGAAACTGAAATTGTATTTTAGTTAGGAAATATTTTCTCATTTTTATTTGTTACAATTTTTATAATTTTTTTTAATTTCAGCTTTATTTTAAAATCAACAAAAAAGTTTTAGTTTAAATAACAATAAAACACTGTTCAAACAAGGGGGTCATGATAACTAATGGGTTATTAGATGTTTGATTGTGCTGGTTGGTGTTTGAGACCTTGAAGTTTTAATTCAACTAGGTGTCAGACAAGAAAACTTTCTTAATTCAAAAATGTATGATTTTTTATGTTTGAAAATATCTCTGTAAAAAATTATTAGGCTGTTTGTTTAGTCTTGAACATTAATTTTCATGGTCATCGCTTGACAATTTCTTTCTTTAAAAATATGTGAAACCAACATTACATTTTCAAGACCTCATTTTAAAACTAGATTTCCAGATATCCATATTTGACCCAAAAACAATCGCAAGCCTCCATACAGAACTGCTCATATCAAGATGAAACACTTGAAAATGTGATGCAGTTTCCTTGAGGTAAAATGTCTTTGTCTTTCATCTTCTTCATCTCTAGGGTTAGGGTTCAAGGAACACAGTCTAGGCTAGGGTAAAACAGCTAGGGGGAAATAAATCCCCCATGGATCGGTTTTCCTGGGCAAAAATCACTTGCTGAATACATTAAGAAACCATGGACTCCACACCACACTGTCAATACCATTTAAATCACCATCATTTATCTTAAAATAAAGCTTGGCTGGATGGAAACCTCATCTAAGACCTTGGTGATGGTCTCACAGAATAAAATATGCAGGATGCGACAGCTGGAGTGACCAAATTAGGACTAAATGATAATACAGTCATTATGAAATGCCAGATATGAGCAATTTATCACTTATGAGTAAATATTTAAAGAACAGTTATGAAAGACAAATGTAAGGGGTCAAACATGACACTGACAACCAGGCCAGAACAGGTTGTAATATCCTGATATGCACATAATGCTAGTGGAAATATGGATCAGGCAACCCTGGTCTCTCTAATCGGTAGGGAATGAGTCACATTACCACTGACTTCCTGTGTTTGGATGTGATTGAAGGAACTCTTTTGCTCCTGATGTTTAATCAAAGATGAATTATGTAAAAATCATGCAGTGGGATTTTGTGAACTATTAGGCAGTGGTTCCCAACCTGGGGTAGGGGGACGTCAAAGTAAAGGTAGGGCTGAAGTTGAGGGTTAAGGGTTGAGGTAGGGAAGTAAAATGATATAATTTTCCCCGATAACAAGAGTTCAATAAATGTTCAATTTAATGTTTATGTGCCAAACGTGTAATGAAACAACACTATACATTAGAACTGGGACACACAGAGCTTTTATCCACTCGGTTTAAAGTTCAAATGACAGCAAAGCATGAGTTTACAAGAGCAGATGCGTTCACTCGCTGGTGAGTCTCAGTCACGCAAGCACTAAACAACACTGTTAGATCCAGTGTGAAGCGCTTTAATTCAGTGAAGAACACAGATGACTCCGTGATTTAGTTTCAAGCCAGTTGAAACACTGTGCGCAACAATACAGTCAGAAGGATTTTCAATCTACAAATCGCCATCATTTTCCATGGATTTACTGTAGTAACACTAATGGCACCATGGTATTGTGTCAGAAATGTGGGATATTCATATAAAATTTTGAGTATGGGTCACCATACTTGGCTGAATGTCACGTCACTTATTAATGCATATGTATTTAACGTATTAAAGGAGTAATAGGATATGATTACAGTATTTTTGTGATTAAGCTATAGCGTTTTGTGCACACTAAATGTATTTAGAACACTGTTTTTAATACAAATACCTAGAAACCATAGTTGCATTTTTTACCATGGTATTAAGGTGCTAATAAGTGGGGTTTAAACCCTGGCTATCATGATCTAAATATGTAAGCTACTATGGAAGAACAATGGTTAATTTCAATAAAACAGTCAGAATAATAAAATTTCACCATACAAAAATGAGGTCGTTTCAATTTTTACAGTTGTTGCAGATGGTAATGAACATACATTTCTGCATCCTAACTTAAGCTTCTACTACTGTTAAATCAAATGTGCATTTCTAAGAAAAAATAAATAAATGTCATTATTGCATATATATGGTAGGGGGGGTTGTTGTGCTCAGATTGGCAACTACTGCAATAAGGTAAATATATTATTCCCTTTCTATTGTAATGCCGGTAAATTTTATTATCATTTCTTATTATCAAGCTGAGATAAATGACACAAACAAACAGCATTCAGTAAAATATAATATAAAGAGATCTATGAAGAGAACATAGAGACTTCAACAGGAGAGCAGGGATGAAAACAAAGAAAGCCTAGAGAAGTGTGAAGACACACACAAGCCCAAGCAGAAGGAACAAACCGAGGAGGCAAATTTGTGCACATGCCGGAACGATACTAGACATCAGCTGATCTCCCCTCCCGCTCCGTCTCCATGACAACCACATCCTCTGGGATGTTGGCATGACAATGGTGGAGAAGGAGACGGATGAAGGAGGAGGAGCGTAGCTGAGTTACAGGGTGGACTGTTTGGAGGGGGGGATTAACATGGTGTTTATTTATTTCTTTTTGGGATAATATCTCAGTAATGTTTTTTTTTTCTAGGACACGGTTCAAGCCCAACCATTTAATAATGCAATCAGTGTCCGTGTTTCTGTGGTCACATAAATAATTTGATCCATTTCCCTGACCTGTGCGTTCTGTGACACTGAAGCAATAAATAAATGTGAGTGGCAGGAGAGGTTCAGCTGGGCATTGACCTTCCCCAAATCAAGAGATGCTAACTGCTCTTTTCCAGCATTCAGAAAGCAATCAGAGATTTACTTACATAGACTATTTCTTATTCAACCCACTGTACATAGCAATAATACCCTTTAATGTTTCTGTTGGAGGAAGAAATTAAACCATGGCAATAAATTGAATTTTGAGTCACTTTCGTAACTCACTTCTCCCTCTACTAATTTCATTTAGAGTAATTACACTTTATTTTAAGGTCCAGTTCTCACTATTAACTAAATATTAACTATGACTTTTGCCTTAATAAACTCCTAATTACTGCTTATTAATAGTTAGCAAGGTAGTTGTTAAGTTTAGGTATTTGGTAAGATTAAGGATATAGAATATGATCATGCAGAATATGTTCTTTATAAGTATTAATAAACAGTCAATATGTTAATAATAGGCATGCTAATAAGCAACTAGTAAATAGCCCCAACACTAAAGTGTTACCTTAATTATTTATATAAAAACAACCTACTCTGCAGTTCAAAAGTAAGATATTTTTGTGAAAGAAATTAATACTTCTATGCTGCAAGGATGCAATATATTAATCAAAAGTGACAGTAAAGACTTATATTTTAGCAATACATGAGTATTAAGTAAAAAATAAAAACAGCCGTTTCAAGCAAAATGGAAAAATAATTTAGAGTAAAGCTATGTTATGTAAGGTGACCATGAATAAAAAGGAGCTTTCTAACAGTTTTAGCACAGGATGAAATGTTTCAGGTTTACAGATTAAAACAGAACTGATCAACCCTGAATCTGAATAAACTCCAAATAATTTCTTGATTACAACCGTTCTTAAAATTAAGGTTGTGACTTCTGGAATTGAAAAATGTGATAGTCACTCACTTTAACTGCATTTGCACTCCAAATATGACTGACAATTATATTCTACTGCTGTGTGCATGCAAATTATGATTTCAAAAAGTTAGATTTTTACATTATAGAGTGGGATGCTCTTCATGGGCTTGTACAGCTTGACGGGGTCCATTTTGTAAAGGTGGCGATCAGTGATGAGCAATGCTCGATCCTCTGCTTTATTGAACCGATTGATCTGTTGACAAAATAATATTGCATAGGTTAAAATTACATGCTAAGCAAACATCTAATATTGCAGCAATGATTCACGTAACTGTCAGTCAGAGAGGACTCGAGGACATACTTTGCGGACATTGCAGGAGAAGAGGACTCTCATGAACTTATCTTTCCTCTGCAGATCACTGGAAACAAGAGTAAAGGAAGAAGCTGTCCCAGGACTGTCCTTTTTCTAAGAATAGAAGAAAAAAAATTGTGTTAAACAACGTAAACTAAATGTGCTATAATTTATTTTAAACCAGACGGTTTTAAAAAACTAACCAGGTAGTTGCCCTCCCAGGCTCTCTGCAGGCCAAGATCTGCTCTCTGCCCCTTCAGACACTCTAATGTGGCCACTTTAGCCCTGATCTGCACCATCTCCTCTGGAGACAGGTCTTTAATGAGCGTCCAGGCCCACCATCTAAAATATATTTAAATAAATCTCATAAACACAAAGCCATTGCCTGCAACATGAACAGTAGCTTAAAAAGTCCACATAAATATACTGAAACCAGATTGGAAATATAGAATTCAAAATTTTAATTAAACTTAAATATAAAGAGAAAGTTTTCTGTTTTTAAAAAGTGTAAACAAAAAAAGCTTTATCCAAAAAAAAAAAAAAGTTAAAAACAGACCCCCTGAGAATACCCACTGAAAGAAAATATAAAATAAAAATACATTTCTACATCGTTTTCAGCGTCACAGCTGTGTTAAGGCTCTTGTGAATAGATCTCAAACAAGACTTTGATTCAAAGATCAATAAGTGCTTCAGGCAGCAAAAATAGCCCTGTTGAACGCAAAAGAGCCATTCCTTAGTTAAAGGTCCAAGAAATATACAAGCCTATAGCAAAAAAAAAAAAAACATTTCCTTGTCCAACGATGATAAAGAGCTGAAAGCACAGGAATGAGTCAGAGACATTACATTGTTATGGTAACATTAGGCCAGACTGTGTCCCCTGCCATACGGCTGACGTTAATGCAGCACAGCTGGAGTCCAACATGACTACCCCATGAGTCACACAGAGCACCAGTGAGCCTGTCCACTTCCTGTCTTCTGTACTTCTGACCTGTTATAGATGTTCCTCAGTGCCTCCTCAAACTTGCGCAGGACCTTGGGTGGTGTGGGCCACTTCACATGTTTGCCATGATCCTTCATGCCACGCACGTTTTTAAAGCGTCGATTGACCTCACGGATGTATGACTTAACCTTGTATCTTCTGTATGCTCGGATGATGATGAGGGCGGCACGCATGCGGCGGTAACGCATTCTGGCCAGTGTCCCTCGCCACACCTGTGAGTGACAGAAAAATTTATAATTAATTAATAATTAAATTAAATTAATAATTAATATTGTAACCTTATCCAAATATCACAATATGGACTATCTCAAGGCAAATTAAAAAAAAATCTTTACTCATAAGTAGCTTTTTACATTTTTGACAAATAACATTTTTTAAATAAATTTAAATTCCATTTGTCTAAAATATTGCTATTTGTAGAGATACAGTATACCATGATGCCATATATAACACATCTGCTCCTGTCTGGAATAGGTGAGCGGAATATAGCTAGGAATATAGCTAATGATACATATAATCTGATATGTGGCACCCAAAGTGCATTTCCGAGGGTGTAAGGCCTGTTTTAGACATCAATAATAGATGATAATGTACCTCTGGGGAGCTATTTGAGTGGCTCAGTTCTCAGTAAAAATCCCTACCATATGTTGAACCCACTTTACATTGACTCAGGTGGGAAGGAGTGAAAGGAGCCCTTTGTCTGGCAAATATAGCATCATAAACATGGTTAAACGTTAAGTTTTGTACAAAGACATCAATTCCGATATCCTTTTCCATAATACTGTCTTAAATGTACTGTAAATATTATGAGGATGCTGATTTTGGTGACCTGAACTGTCACCACAGATGCCTTAAGCACACATTAGACTCTATTCAGTTCAAAATTCTGTGTAAAATAAAATGCAAATCAAATCAGCACCGAAGTGTGGGCGAGTCTCCCTACATGGCCTGTAGTCTTTGCTTATGTGCTAGCACTGACCTCAAGGAAGAACTTGCCTTTGAGTTGCTGTGCCACTGTGACTGAACCCATTATGTAACTTTAACAGTATGACTAATGCAGAGGAGTGAAGAAACAGCAAGGCTCCACATTCATACTCAGCAAATCTGCTACCAGAGGTCCTACATCACCAAACTGATGTGATGTACATGATGTACACTTGTCATTTCTTAACACAAACCAATCAATCAGTCTGAAAGAAATGTAGCGCAATTCAAAGAACAACTTATTGGTATTATTGATTAGGCATCAATTATAATGTACTATCGAGTGGTAACAAGCTTTGCTAAATATAGGTTGAAAGGACAATGTTTCCCAGGTTTGCATCTTGGGTTTAACTACAATTACCTCTTTTGGTTCAAGTGGGTAGAAATGAAGCTGATGATAATTTGCTATTTTAATGTCAATTAAGGTATTTACACATTACATAATAAAGAAAATGCTTATTGCATAACCTATTGTTTTTGTCAGGCTAAACATCTGAATAGATGTTTTTAGACTGTTTCTGTTCAAGAGGGTGAAAATTATTCTGAATTCATTCTTGACTAAAAGACATGTACAGTTAGTAAACGCATGTACATTTAAATTGAGTTGCAAAAACAACTCCCTTCATACACTGTGTGTAATGCACACTCAGCCATGTTTTTTTAAGGGTAAACTATAATGTTTATGATTTCAAAGTAATGCAGCAGACAACTCTCATCATATAAAATTATTAAATAAATATAACAAATACCTTTGGAAGTCAATTTCTGCCACTGAATAAACTCACAATTCTGACTATTTTTCTCAGAATTGTTTGATATGAACTCTTAATTGCAAATTATAAAGTCCAGCTCTGAGAAAAAAAAAAGACTGTTTGTTGCAAGTCTATATCTCACAATTCTGAGAGAAAAAAAAGTCAGAACTGCAAGAAATAAATAATTATTTATTTTTTATTTTTTATTCAGTGGCAGAAACAGGCTTCCATAAATACCCAATATTACAAATATTCCTAACAAAAAACTACTTCATTTCATTCACAACTAATATAGCAGAATGTCTGAGTGAAATCAGCCTGAGCGGTTCAAATTGTGTTTATGCTCATTTAGAGAGTTGATACCGACCACACATTCGCACTGTCCATGCAGATGACATTGGAAATGCTTAAAAAATTGGGGTGGACAGACGGTCTGTGTTTGTTTTTAGAAAGGATAGCAGTAGTAGACAACACCCGGGGGAATATGGGTAAATCAGGCCAATAACAGGAACTCAGCTCACCCCGCCCCCATCCCCAGTCAGCTTGTCTGATCAGCGTTTAACAAACCCAGCACAATACCACCTCTACGCAGCGGATTTACATACTCATCAAAGCCAAACTAGAGAAAGTTAAGACAAAGAAGTCTCATATAATAAATAAAGCCTAAATCTTTCAATCAAATCCCATTCTTTAGCACTTTTTCTTTCTGATTTTCTTTTCAGTGATGCCGAAGAAATTTTGATTAAAAAGACTGAGTGTGACAGGATAAGATCTACGTTATTTTAATGACTGTAACTGCTGTGCAAGCAGCTTCTTTATTGAGGTGAAATATAAAAATTAATAAAAAGATGCTGTTTGAATCTCTCACCCTGCAGAAAATGGGTCAAAGAAATTCTAGCAGAATCTATTCAGATGTGCCATCAGGTGTCAAAAGGCAATTACAGATGGCTGACAGAATGTGAGGTGACTTATCATTAATCAGAGAGGCAGGCAGGCAAATCCCACAATCGCTCAGCACACACAATTTTACACACTGGCAATACAGAATCATGGTCAGGGTATGTGACAGTTAAACGCATACACAAAAGATCCTAACCACAGACAACCCCAAGAGATGGTGGGGGAGGAAGAAGCGAAAGGAGCCATTTTCATAAATCAATACCATGTGCTTGGCAAACCATTGGCTTGGTGATGGAAGCTTCCATCTTCTCTGTGTCCTCTGGCAGATTGTTGCACTTGTGTGTGTGTGTGTGTGTGTGTGTTTCTGGGGTAGATGTTGGGGTGCTGCCACATTCTCAGCCAAATAACAGCTAGGCTCCTTTTGCAGCTGTCACTGGCTTTACATTTGAAAGCAGTAATACTTCTCAAAATTTTTATATTTTCTGAATATAATGCGAGTGGTGCGAAATTAGGTGATGCTATGCATTTGCTTTTATGAGTGTGGTTTCAAAGGTTTTCTGGGTGATTACTAGGTGGCTGCTTACTGGCTTAAAACAAAACTTAATTTGAGTTAAGTTAAAGTTAAATGAAGTATTTTTCTTTTTCCAACTGGGAAACATTTTACTTCACTCTACTCCAAAGCATAATATCATACTTTTTACTTCACTAAATTTTGAAAAACATATAGCTACTCATTATTCTGAAATGAAGAAATCAACATTCCAATGTGGAATGAACTAACTGCACTCGATGATTCATTTGCAAATTACGATTGCGGCTGTTCTTGAGTTAACAACTTATTCAATGTGAAACTCAATTTAAACATTTGGACAAAATATTGCTACTTTGTAGTCCTAAAGTACTGTAAAGATATTTTGATATATTCCTTTATTATTTGCCCAGATGAATGACTTTGAGCACATCTGAAACTGGTTTTTCAAGGACAGAATATTAAAGCACCTTAATTAAATGTAGTACATTTCCATTTCCCACTTTGCCAGTGATGGTATATCCCCATTAACTGTTGTCTCCTGAGCCGTGAGAATGGGGATAAACTTAGGTGACAAGCATAAAATGAGAGAAAAAAGCCCCAGTTGACCATGCTGAGTAAAAGATGCTTCATTTTTGCAAACAATCCTAGAGGAAGCATAAGGGATTTATGGGAGAAAATATAGATTTATACAGGGAGTCTGACATCTCTGTGCATTGAACGTTTGTTTGCCTCCACAAATGCAATAAAACACATTCACATTGTGTTTGGAAAGTAGTCTTAAATCTGTTCTGAAATGAGTGATATGGGATTTAACTCAGTCCATAAAATAAACAGAACTTCTCTCAGAACAGAAACCAAAACTAACATGGCCGGTCGATGTGGATGCTAAGACTTGAACATTAAATATTAATTAAAATGGAGGAAATTCATAAATAATGTAGTCACTCGATGTTTGTGTTTTGTACAGCTGATTCGATTTGCTTCAAATTGCCTCCATTCAAAGCCACATCTTGCTGATGAGCTGAACAGAGGGTCGTACAATGAGAGACAGCATGGCATCTTGCATCTGCTCAAAAGGAGCTAGCTGGCAGAGCAGAGGATCCCGGGTATTTTTATCACCTACGGGAGAAGCACTAAATCGTAACGGCTTAGAAATGGCAGTGAAGTGAGGGGGTGGAGGAAGGCAATGGCACAGAAAAATGGCTGGGAATCTGTGAAGGAGTGGTGGGGTGAGACAGACAGGAAATCAGTAAGGAGAAAGTGGGAGGTGAAGAATAACGGAGCATTGATTGGGGGATTATTTTGGTTTACGAGCTTGAAAAAGATAAAAGATAAATGCAATTCCATGAGCTATGCACTGAGAAATAAGAGAAAGAATAAGAGGAAGCAGAACTCAAATGCCTACAGACAAGGAGATTCATAGAGACAAGCAGTACCATTTTTACATTGGCTTCACTGGGAGCCTTTGGCACAAATGTTGGAACTGCTGGCAAAACTAGCAGACTTGGCACAAGTCAAACCAGTCTGCCATATGCTGATAAAGGGATTGTGCATGAAAGAAAGATGATCCAAACATTAAGACACACATGTGAATGGTTTCAGTGTTTAGGGCCAACCATAAGCTGTATTTTTTTGTGCAAAATAACAGACATTAGCGCCTATCACTCACAAAAGATAGACACAAGTGATATCAGCTCTGCTGGGATGCTCAGCTATTGCCCGGAGGTATACAATGTGATTAAAACACTGACAACATTCCCACAGATACATTTTTTTTTTTTTTTCCTTAGGGAACCAAAGATGAACCAGTGTCAGGATGACAAATTTAACCAGAATCTATATGAAAGCTCAAACAATCAATCTCTGATTCAGGAAGAGCACAGAATTAAAACTTTGATATGTGTCTGCTCATGAATGTAGCAGTCCGGTGAGACTATGAGACAGAAACTCTGAGCCTAGAACTCAGAGCTTGATATTGAACACAAGCGTGGTGGAAAAAAATGTTAGTGTGTTTTTAAAAGCATCTCGATAACGGGTACTTCCTGATAACATCTTTTGAAATAGCGAATAAGATCTTGCAACAGGAGAGTGGTAAAAAAACACTACATGCGCAGACAGGAGCTGACAGAATAGATTCTTTGATTTCTATTAACTGTCAGTCACTGAAGACAGTAAAGCGAGAGTGGGGAATTTACACTAAGAACCCACAATCATTTTGTGCGACAGTGAAATGACACTGGCAGTCAATAAATCTGCCATTCAAAGTATTCTCATGCTCCTGAGGAAAAATAAAGGTAGAAAAGTCCTTTTAAAAATGCCAAAACTTAATGTGTGTTGTGTATTTACACATACAAAATATGAAAATGCTGTGAGGTGGTAGGATTTGGGTGCCATATTGTTCTATTGTTGCCTTGTTGTTCAGTCTGCTGTGGTGTGAGGTCCGTTGTTGAAAAGTAGTGGTTTCAATGAATCACAGTAACTGTAAGCTGATTTAGTGCATGCATGAGTGTGTGCCATAATGAAGTCCCAAGAAATTCCTGATCAGATTTAATTTTTTAAAACCAGCCAAATACCATATGAAATATGATGAATGTCTTATGAAAAATTGGATGACGTCCATTGTGATTTTTGTGAGGAATTTCACATACACTACTGCTCAAAAGGTTGGGGTCAGTAAGATTTTAAATACATTTATTCAGCAAACTATTCAATTGACCAAAAGTGTAAATAAATAAATGTAAATTGTTATAAAAGATTTATATATTAAAAAAAGCGGTCATATGCAATTTCAAGTTATCCTTTCTCTTTGGAGTGTTACAAGCTCTTGGTGCATAAAGAAGATCTGTAAAGTTGCAAAGACTAAAGTCTTTATCAAAGTTAAGACTCTGCAACACCCCCTAAAATGGCTCATTCAAACACGACCTCACATGTCTACGTCACTACGTGGAAATATTTGCGTAATGCAGTCCTGAATGTTCACCCAAAGAAAGAAGGCGTGGTTAGTGTTGATAGCAGCCATGTCAGGGAGATGCTGTGTGTATCTAGGCAAAGGCGAAAGCAAAAGCACTTTATTTGGCCTTCCGACAGTAGATGTATTTAGGAATCTTTAAGGTTACTTACAACAGTAACGCATTTTATGAACCTAGGAGAGGAGGTAATTCTGACTTGCTACGACAATCTGGCACTTCTGAATCAGCTACTGTACGTATGTTTTGTGATTAGTTTAAGTATTTGCTATTGAATGTTCAAATGTGGAATTTTGCGTGTGTGTGTGCACACGTGCGAGAGAGAGAAAGAGAGAGAGAGACAGGGTCACACAGTGGAGTCAGCTGTCATAAGCATCCGTGGCTTGTATACTGCAAACACATAGGAGCTTCATCACGGTGTCTGTCAAACCACTCTGTTCCCCTTTCGGCCTTGAACTGATGGTCAAACTAAGGACATTATTAACTGTCTTTACATTTATTATGAAAGCTTGCGATTATGGAAAGTGGCGTTACATTTCCGATGAGTGCTTGCGGTGCTCGGCCAATCACAATGCACTGGGTCAGTTGGCCAATCAGAGCAGACTACGCTTGTCGGAATGAGGGACTTTGTAGGAAATGACTTGTTTGAGAGAGGCGGGGCATAAAGGACCTACAATGATGTACAGTATTTGAAAAAAATGTGTTTTTTGAACATCAAAGCATATCAACATATTCTGTTACACCAAATACACCAAATAATGATCTTTAAAAAAGAATCATATGACCCCTTAAAATAGAAAATTGCTATTTTAAATTGTAATAATTTTCGAAATATTACTGTTTTATTGTATTTTAATCAAATAAATGTGTTTTGGTGAGCATAAATAAAAAACATATTTAATATTCAACATTTTCTTTCAAAAACATGTAAAAAAAAAATTACTGACCCCAAGCTCTTGAACGTTAGTGTATAATGAGGTTTGATAAGGTTAGCTGGGCTTAGTCTTGAGGTCTAAGAATGTTATCATGACTCATTGGAGCATTCATGAAGAGTCTTGTACTTTGTGGGAGGACATCTGATTTTCGAATGCATATTTTATTTATATGAAGCCCCAAAAGTAAATTTGGACCCTTAAGTCAGAAACTAAACTCTTTCAGTTAAAGGATGATACAAATACCTCTTTTAGCTAAATATTTCACTTTAAAAGTATTATTTTCTTGTAAAATAAATGACATTGTCTGATATTTTTGTTTTGATATTTTTGACCAAACTTTTGGTCTTTTCTGTAAGTACTCAGCAAGCCTAAGCTACACATAAGAAGTCTGAGATATCGAACCTTCTGCAGAAAGAGGACAATCCTCTTCACCATCTCTGCTCTCTGCTCCTCCAGGCTGAAGATTGTTCGAGGAGTGCGAATGAACACTTTTGTCTTGCCGTAGGCCACGTCGTGTTCGAACCCACAACCCTGCAATAGACGTTTGACTGCCTCCTTATCAGATGGCAGGTCGTGGTTGGGCCAGGTGAACTCGGAGATCATCTTATACCTAAAAAATGAATAGGAAAGAATAATGTTTTAAGGATAGAGCAATACCTCACATATTGTTATTTATAAACATATACATTTATTAAATATATATTTATAAGCGTGAATATAGAGTCCAAATGATCAGTTTCATAACAAGTATTATATAACACAACGAGTGCTTATTTAAGAGCGATGTGAGGCCGGACCCTTTGGATCAAATCCTCATTTGTCCAATCTTGCCTCTAAAAAGTGCATTATATTTCATGCACATCTGCAGCCGTGACAGAGACAAATCACTCCTGTGAGTGCTGTTAACAGTGCATTCTCAATTAGATGAATTTTAGTCTAACTTCCTTTCAGCAACAGACATTTTGTCAACTCAGGTGTTGAATCTAATTAATTCATCAGATCTGTGGCAAGTGTGTTTCAGAGTTTCTTTAGGGGACTATTTGTTTTGAGCAATATACAGAGGCCTCAGAGACTTAGGACACTGGGAAGTCGTGGCCTAATGGTTAGAGAGTCGGACTCCCAATCGAAAGGTTGTGAGTTCGAGTCCCGGGCCGGCAGGAATTGTAGTTGGGGGGAGTGCATGTACAGTTCTCTCTCCACCTTCAATACCACGACTTAGCAAGGCATCGAACCCCCAACTGCTCCCCGGGCGCCGCAGCATACATGGCTGTCCACTGCTCCGGGTGTGTGCTCACAGTGTGTGTGTGTGTGTTCACTGCTCTGTGTGTGTGCATTTCGGATGGGTTAAATGCAGAGCACAAATTCTGAATATGGGTCACCATACTTGGCTGAATGTCACGTCACTTTCACTTAATCTTAAAGAAAACTGAGACTTAATAGGAGAAAAAGGATTCCCTGTATATCAAGAACCATTGTATATTGAGAGAAAAAGCACAATGTATGCTCTATGACTTGCACATCATTGTTACATAAAACCCTTTAGCAATTATGACATTTTGTGAGGAAGGGACTCCAGAGGATGACAGCTTTTACACCAACAGACATTGCATAAGATCTTCACAATCTGATTAATCAATCTGTAGTTTCAAATGTCACTAGCAACCAAAGACGCAACAGTCTCACACAAGCTGTCACATGAGCATTGAGTTGCAATTCATGAGGTGAAACCATACACAAATGTCAAATCACGAACATCAAATAAAAAGACTATTGAAACATAAAATAAACAAACAAATGATTTAAAAATGCTTCGAAATTGACACATGTTGGCCATACAAATGGAAAAACAGGAAGTTCACCTTTGAAGAAACCGTGGGTAGGTTTGTCGGTTAGCAAAACCAGCTCGTCGCACCCTGACATTCTCCAGGAGGCCTAGGTACTCCACTTGGTGCTTGCAGCGCTCGTGTTCAAACAGCAGCGGTGACTTAACATCATTCGGCTTCATGCAACGCACGTAGTACGGCTCCTATATAAACCAACAGAGGGAGATTGTGAGTAATTTCATCTATAGAGTGCAACAGTGGCCCCAGACTTTTTTAACGACTTTGGTTATAGAATAATTTTTCTCTTAGCGATTAAAAAGACTTGTGAAAACCAGGCACGAGAATAGTCGCATTAAAACTTTAATTATAAGCAAAAAAGTATTTGAAAATTGTTTAAAAAAATGTTGCTGATGGCTTCAACAAAAGTATATATAATTGTTTTCCAAACATGGTAGTTCTGTCTTTAAAGGCTTATAATCTGTTGTTTCGCACCTGAGTATCAGTCCAAAAATAGTCATGACGAGGAAAAAAACATATATAAATTGCACTAGACTATAAGTCGCATTTATTTAGAACCAAGAACCAAGAGAAAAAATTCCCGTCTACAGCCGCGAGAGGGCGCTCAATGTTTTCAGTGGTAGACTACAGGAGCACTGAACAGCATAAAGTGCCCTCTGGCGGCTGTAGACGGTAATGTTTTCTCTTGGTTCATTTCTCTTGGTTCATGTCAAATTAATTTTGATAAATAAGTCACACCTGACTATAAGTCGCAGGACCAGCCAAACTATGAAAAAAAGTGTGACTTATTGTCCGGAAAATACGGTACTCTATTATTATTTATACAAAGAATAGTTCTCTAGACGACTAGACTCAGTTGGACATTCACAACCTTCTGCATGAAAATACTTTCATATATTGAAAAATAAACTAGACCATTTTTCCAGGTACAGTACCTCAACTTCCTACATAGCTTTGGTGTCTACTTCTTCTCACATCAAAAAACATTAACTGAAATCAATATTTAATATCCACATTAGTATTTATTTGGTAAATGTGGCCTTGTAAAAAGCATAATAATATGCATTCATTGGTCATTATAACTCTTTATATTTCAATGACTCTCAATGAATCATCTATAAATCAGATCAGGGTCTATACAAAAATGCTTCCAACACACCCACCTTGCTGGCCAAGTTCTCCACCAGAGATATCATGGAGTTTTTAAAGAGAGTGGCAGCAGTCAGGGGTCGTTTGGTGACCTCAGTGATGCTCAGCTTGCCCTCTGGCCACATGGCCTTCAGCACGGGGTTTGAGCTGTGAAACACAGACAAGGACAGATAGAAGCCACAGATGCTGTGTGACATCTGGTAGGTATGCAAATAAGACTGGAGGGATGTACTTTATGTTAATACTGACCTGTTGTAAAGTAACCTCTTGAAGTCCTGAAACAAGGTATCCTTGTTCTTGTCAATAAAGCCTACAACAGAATAACTGAAACAAAACACACAACCACAATGACTGAATTACACAAATACACAAATTAAAGACTTAAAGGTGAATTGTGCAATTTCTTTGCCTATGTCAACACAAAAAGAGTTTTAAAATAATGATTGTTTTTAAACAGGTTTCGCTGAACACCCCCTCCCCATCTGCAAATCCAAAATTTGAGTTTCAGATGTAAAAATCCCATTCTTTTTTATGATAGATAAAAAACATATAAATCTTTACAGTCAGACCTACTGTGAGATACGAGATTGTTAAACAGTGGTACTGTATATGCTTTTAATGCAGCAATCAGCATGTATTATTATTATTTTTTTATTTAAATAATCATTTTTAACCATGTTTTACCCTATTGGAAAAATTAATAGAAAAAAAAACTTCCGGAACAAAAGCCAATGAAAAAGATGACAGACATTGCTCCATTCTATTGGTCAATAAATATATAGCCCCACCCCTGCACTAATGCAATTGGTTGAGTCCATGTTACTGTTGTTGGGCTAATTGTGAAACTCAATCAAACATTTTTTTTTTAACCACACAGAGACAAATTGTTTACATTCTCTTAATACTGATCTAAATATTAGTGTAATAGTAAATTCTCAAGCCTCCTTGAAGACAAGCAGTATTATAACTGACACAGAGAGAGCTCTGGCTCCTTAATTGAGAAATAATTTTAGATATCAATTTCTACCCATTACCCATTTCTCTCATTGTAACACACAGACATACACACAAAGGAGCCTAAACATTAACAAGGCGTTTCAACGTGGTGTCACATCAAACCTACACCCACAGAACTTTAGGAAATAACTGACAGCCTGCAATCTGGCAAACCGCTTAAGTGAGAATATGAAACTATATACACATTCGGAATCAACTTGTTTTGGTAACCGGCATTTACATAATTTGGAGTGACTAATACGCTTGCGTCATTCAAATGTTTATTTACCAAACATTTTCAAACCCAATCTGTGCCCAAGGGAAGAACTAGATGTCTTTCCACTTAGTTAAGCCTTCTGTGAGTTACTAATGGTGCTTTTTAATTACAGCATTTAGGGCTTATGATCCAAAACAGCAACTTACACCACATCTCCAGCATAATGGCGGATGCGGAAGTCTCGGTCAAACTCCAGGTTTTTGTCCGTGGGAGAAAGCTGTGGAGACAGAGATGGGGAAAATTAGAGATTTTAAAAACAAAAAAAGTAGACTCTCGAAACTCCTAATAACACATCAACTTCAAGTTTTTGCAGTAAACAACACTGCAAAAGTGCAGCAGTGTCAGAGAAAGAGCGAGGCAGCTCAAAGACTGGGAGGGAGCATCTAAGTAACTCTGCGATTATGAAAGATAGATGAGATGCGCACTTCTATCCAGCATAAGATGGCAGTGCTAAAAAAGCTGTGCTGAAAGAAGTTCAGTGAAAGACTGTGAAAGATGATGTCCTTTAAACTACATTATTTAGTATTGAGTAGCAAGCATGCCTACTTTAATTATAATTATAAAAATGATATTCCTGACTTAAATTTCATGACTGATTTAATTATGCTGTATTTGAAGCTGTACAATGTACACCTGTGGCCACATGGTTTATATTAATGTATCAAGTTGCTATGTAACCATCAGCCTACTGGAAGAATTGTTAGTTAAAATAATTAGATTAATAAAAAGCAATTATTTACTGAACAGTAGTGTCTTTCCCCATTATTGCTTATGCCTTATTGCTATTTCATCCTAAAATTGAGTGAAAAATGTAAAATTTTAGAGAAAAAATAATCCCAAAAGTTTTTGAATTTCCCTTCTAATTTGCAACTGTGCATAAACTTGCTCTCTGGCCCTGTTTTAGCACCAGAGGGGTCTATGTATGTTGGGTGAGGGCAGCTACTGCAGTTATATAAGATTCACTGTCATTCATAAAATATAGCAGTGACATCAAAGGCAAGCAGCCTTAGCTCTCATTAAGATACAGAATGCTGCTGATCCACTGCATGAACAGGGACGCCCGTTTCTGCAGATAAAAACAGAACAGAATAATGACACTCTGTATCCCTCTAGCCACAAGCTGCCACATGTCCACATGCCGCATTAATTAAAGGATAGACTATCAGTAAGTTTTAGTGAGCTTTTGTGTCACAGTCTCTATTGTAGTAGACGCCAGCATCTCTATTCTTTGTTGGGTGCCACTTTACAGGTCTCTGTTTGGTTTGTGCATGCAGTGACTCACTCGATTCATTTTAACTGCAATACAGATAAAACGGCCCTCTAAGGGAATGGATGAGAAGCTCCTAACTCTACCAGAGAGGACAAACTCTGAACACTTCACCAGAAGTGGAATAGCAATCAGAATCAATTTGGATGGATGGCTGAAGCGATGTTGAAAAAAACTCAATCATTTACTCATTTGAAATTGCAATTGAGATTCATATTTGATGTGGGACATCCAAGTACTGCATTTCCCATGAGTTGAAGGTCTTTATGGGTTCTACCCAGACCAGGCTTCAAACACACTCACTGGGTTTCTTAAAAAACATGATATATTTCAATTAGTCATGCCCGGAATCACGCAGGCACATATAACAGCACATTGTGTTAATAAAAAGAGGTCGCTTAGTGTAATCATTGAATATATGGAGTTAGGGCTGGACGATTATGGCCTAAAATCAAAACCTCGATTAATTGAAAATTTTCCCTCGATTACGATTAATGAACGATTATTTTGTTTCTGTTTTGTTTTTTTGCCCTCATAGTTCACTGACAAGGTTTGTACTGTAAATATGATTGACTATTAAAGGTGAGATATTTTTTCCTATTTTCCATTTCTTACAGATTATTGCTCAGTGTAAGAGATAAATAAAGATCAGATAAAGATAAATTAGCACAGTACCAGTACGAGTGATTGCATGTGTTAATTAGTCATACCGTCTCTATATCATTGTGAAGCTGTGGGTTGTAAATAGCCTAGTTCCTTCAAAAGTAGAAAAATATGCTATAATAAGTTTTGAGATTCTAAGCTACTTTAGTGATAAATCACAGGACAGCGCCGACAACTAGTTTCTGCATTCATCTGTCTTTCATGTGTGCATGCATTGTTTTATTGGCTTTCAACCCTTTGAATTAAACTGAGTACATTGAGTACAATGGCTTGGCTTCAGTTTTGACGTAAAAAAGATCTTCTCCACATGTTCTTTTTCCGCAATATTTTGATTGAACATCGTAGCAGCGCTGCATCTAGTTGCTTCAACTGTATAGGTTAACAAAAACATTTTAATGCAATGACACTTTTATTTTGTCATCGCATCTCGTGCGCCACTGATAAAGACCAAAGTATAATTTGACCATCTGCATGATGTAATTTTAGTCATCAAGAGGGCTCACGGACAGCGCATGCACGAGGTGAATGAGTGGTAGTGGTACTGCTCGTCGAGCTCGTCCGTCTTCTGACAGCTGTGCGGATGAAGCTGTGTGAGAGGGAACAGAAAGCGGAATGTGAAGTATACCCAGGGCGGGCCTTAAAGCTGCCTCCTTAATCGACACCTACAATTAGAATGCAACATTTTTGCATTCGAATGTGGATTTTTTTATTTGTTTTTGTCAGCCCTAGTGCTAACAAGGTAGCTCGGTTCTGTTAGAGGTTCTGAATTTCGGTTTCGATTACTTTTCGATTAATCGTCCAGCCCTACATGGAGTCACACTGGATATGCCATTTTACAAAGTAGAGCACAGATGCCTGAAAGTCAAAATGGAGTATTTGAAAAGCAAAAAAAGCGAACAAGTTCACACCTTTAAACCTCAAGCATCCTTTATAGAAAGAATCTGTCAATCATTTAACAATAATTAATAGTCATATTTTGTCTTATTTATGCACTAAACCATATAAAATAAATAATAATAATAATAATAATTTATATATACACAGTACAGACCAAAAGTTTGGACACACCTTCTCATTCAAAGTTTTTTCTTTATTTTCATGACTATGAAAATTGTAGATTCACACTGAAGGCATCAAAACTATGAATTAACACATGTGGAATTATATATGGAATTTTATACATAACAAAAAAGTGTGAAACAACTGAAAATATGTCATATTCTAGGTTCTTCAAAGTAGCCACCTTTTGCTTTGATTACTGCTTTGCACACTCTTGGCATTCTCTTGATGAGCTTCAAGAGGTAGTCACCTGAAATGGTCTTCCAACAGTCTTGAAGGAGTTCCCCCGAGAGATGCTTAGCACTTGTTGGCCCTTTTGCCTTCAGTCTGCGGTCCAGCTCACCCCTAAACCATCCCGATTGGGTTCAGGTCCGGTGACTTTGGAGGCCAGGTCATCTGGTGCAGGACCCCATCACTCTCCTTCTTGGTCAAATAGCCCTTGATGCCTTCAGTGTGACTCTACAATTTTCATGGTCATGAAAATAAAGAAAACTCTTTGAATGAGAAGGTGTGTCTAAACTTTTGGTCTGTACTGTATATATATATATATATATATATATATATATATATATATTTCCCTTTCAAGGGAACTTCGAACTGCGTCCTCTGAGGGGACACTATGGGGAACACCTCGTCGTGACCCGTGTCTGAAGCATACTTAGAAAAACGCCAAGGTGTTGGCCGGTGAATGATGTCTGAGAGTGGCGAAGAAGCTGAGGCTGAGCCTTCTCAATCCTCCTGCCCCGCGTATGAGGAGCTGTTAGAGGTTATGGATCGTGCCACGGCAAAATTAGATTTGCCATGGAAGCGTGCCAGAAAGGTAATGTCACGAGGTCGCCTCGATGAGCGTTATTTGTCTGACCATAGCCCTCCAGCCCAGGTGAGCCTTCCATTCTTGCCTGACTTACATGCAGAAGTCGAAAAGGAATGGAAGAGGCCATTTTCCTCTCGCATCCACCGGTTTCAGCATACGAGCTATGCTAATATCGAGGGCATGCACGAGAACGGCTATGAGAGGATGCCCCCTGTAGAAGAGACGCTGGCTAGCTATCTCTCTGTGGGGCAAACGTCCTCTCTTAAATCTCCCTCTTTGCCATCTAAGCCTCTCCAGGATACATCCCGCTTAAATGGCAGGTCATACGCAGCAGCTGGTCAGGCTGTGGCTTCGTTGCACACGATGGCGGTGCTCCAGGCCTACCAGGCTGACCTGCAGAAGGACCTGGATACAGGTGAGGGCCTTTCACCTGACCAGGTAGCCGAGCTGCGCCGCACCACAGACCTCTCCAGGCTACAAAGCAGGCCGCCTCCGCCATGGGCAGGTCTATGGCGGCCATGGTGGTAACGGAGAGACATCTGTGGGTGAACCTGGCAGACATCGGGAGGGAAGAAAGGGGGTTTCTTCTCGATGCTCCGGTCTCGCCTTCTGAGCTTTTCGGTACCTCTGTCGAGATGGTGGTCGAAAAGTTCAGGGAGGCAAGGAGCGCGCTCAGCGGCCTTTAAATCCTTCATTCCACGGAGGTCCAGGTCCGAGCCCGAACAACAAAGGGGTCCTGGACCATCTCGATCTGAGGATCGTAGATGGGCGCAGAAGGCTAGTGTTGCGGCTCGCGCTCCTCCCCCACCTAAGGGCAGGGGCAAGAGGAACCGCGGGTCACGGAGTGGTAAGCAGGGTCTGAGGGACGTGATTCAGACGAGGCAGCGTCCTCGCCCGGGTCAGAGCGGTAGGAAGACCTAGTAGCTCTGGATGTTTTTAACCTCTGTTTTAACCTCTGTTTTTTGTCCTCCCCTGCCTAATTCCCCTGTAGCCACCAGCTCTCCACCAGATCGAGGTTAGGTGGACAGTCTCTCACATAACAGTCTCCTTCCTGGACCTATGATGTTTTGGTTGGTTCTATGTTCATAGCAACCGCCTTACTGACGGTCCGGACCAGAAGGGGGCGCCCCGCAGGCGGGACTCCAGTACAGGAGGGTGGGTGAGTACGTAACCCTTGCTTTACCTGTTTATGGATGTTATGTTGCTGGTGGTTATATGTCTACTACAATCTCTGTGAGTTTCCTTTACAGTAGCTAGGTGGCCAAGATCACAGGCTTTCGGTGGGCGGCCGCACCGCGTGGGTTCCGCCCTTCCGGGGCGCGACACCCACCGCGGAGTGAGACCCGCGCGTGGGAGGCAGGCGCTCTGCGATTGCCTATCCCACACCTCCTCCCGAGGAGCCTGGCTGATCATCAGAATTGGCACAGCACTGCAGGGAATTCCATAGATGTCCGGCCAGGTCACCCTGAGGGGCCGCCTAGCCGCTTGGCGCATCCGGGGAGGTGGTGGTTACGGAGTCCTCTGTATGTACTGCCTCAGGTGTTGCTCCCCTGAGGGTTGGAGCTCACCTCTCCCATGTGATCCTGCGCCTCTGCGATGCTTGGGAACCTTTCTGTACACACGCTAAGCCTGTGTACTTTCTCAAAACCACATGGTGGTCAGTGTGCACGTGAACACTTTGCGCACTGTCTGAAATCCACGTAAGTGGTAAGTGTGCACGCACGACTTTTCTAAAATCCTGTACGGTAGGGGTTACGCGCTCCGCTTCGTTCCCTTTCTTAAGATGATTAGCCCTGGGTTCCATGGGCTTCATTCAGCTGGTGTGTATTTGCTATACACCTCAAGCATCACTTCCCTCAACATGAGGGGCTGGGTGGACTCTCACATATTGTGGTTATCAGGTGGTAGGCTTCATCAGGCCTCTCTGATGGTGAGCTCCCACATACTGTGGTTGCCAGGTAGTAGGCCTCACCAGGCCTCCCTGGAGATTTAGCTCCCACATACTGTGCGTTCCACTAAATAGCACATTGTGGTTTTCAGATAGTAGGCTCCACCAGGTCTCTCTGAAGGCGAGCTCCCACATACTGTGGTTGCCAGGTTGTAGGCCTCACCAGGCCTCCCTGGAGATTTAGCTCCCACATACTGTGCGTTTCCATTAAATAGCACATTGTGGTTTTCAGATAGTAGGCTTCACCAGGTCTCTCTGAAGGCGAGCTCCCACATACTGTGGTTGCCAGGTAGTAGGCCTAACCAGGCCTTCCTGGAGATTTAGCTCCCACATACTGTGCGTTCCATTAAATAGCATATTGTGGTTTTCAGATAGTAGGCTTCACCAGGTCTCTCTGAGGGCGTGCTCCCACATACTGTGGTTGCCAGGTAGTAGGCCTCACCAGGCCTCCCTGGAGATTTAGCTCCCACATACTGTGCGTTTCCTAAAAAGCGAGCTCCCACGGTTTGTGGTTGTCAGGTAGTAGGCCTCACCAGGCCTCCCTGGAGTCGAGTTCCATATAGGTGAACTCCCACATATTGTGGTTATCAGGTAGCAGGCTTCACAGGCCTCTCTGAATGTGAGCTCCCACATACTGTGGTTGTCAGGTAACCTTCCAGTACACACGCTAGGCCTGTGTACTTTCTCAAATCCACGTAAAGTGGTAAGTGTGCACGCAAGACTCTGCGCACTTTCTGAAATCCACGTAAAGTGGTAAGTGTGCACGCAAGATTCTGCGCACTTTCTAAAATCCTGTATGGTAAGGGTTACGCGCTCCGCTTCGTTCCCTTTCTTGAGATGATTAGCCCCGGTGTTCCTTGGGCTTCATCCAACCGGTGTGTACTTATTGTACACCCCAAGCCCCCTCAACATGGGGGGGCTGTGTGGGCAATTCTCGGGTAGTTCAGCAGCGCTCCCCTTTTCTGAAAGGGTCACCTATGAGCATGCTGCTCGGAGCTCGGAGTCTTCCTCTCTTGGGAGACTGATTCTTGGTTCTTTCAGAGCGCTCCAGTACCACATACTGTTTTGAGACGCTCTGTGAGAGCAGGCATCCTGCTGAGGCAGGGGCTGAGGCTCGGGGAATGGCGCCGTTTACACCAAGGTGTTGAGGCAGAGTTAGAGAGGTTGGCCAGACTTGGGTGGATCGGTTTTGCGGCCCGAGAGAGCGTCGGACTATCCCCTCTGGCTTCCTCGGACTCATCCAGCTCCATGAATAGGGCTGGACGCCATGGTACAGGCGTGGCCAAGGCTTCATCTGTACGTTCCGTCCTCCAATTGCTCTGCTCCCGGGCCATTCTATCTACGAGCTGCTCTATCAGAGTTCAACGAGAGCCCCTCCTTAGAACAGTATTTGTAAATCCATGTTATGGTAAGTGTGCACGTTAAGTCTTTGCACACTTTTCTGAAATCCACATTGTGGTAAGTTCGCACGCTAGTCTCTGCGTTCTTTCTAAAAACCCTAGAGGGTAAGGGCTTCGCGCTGCTGCTTCGTGCCCTTTCTTGAGTCGGTTTAAGCCCCGTTCATCTTGGGCACCACTCCACTTAGGTATCCTCGGATACCTATCTAGAACAGGGCACCGCTACTAGAGTGCTGTGGGGACAGCCCTTTCGGCAAGTTTTTGCGAAAGCTAGCAGTAGCCCCTGTGTGACAGGCAAAGACTTGGTAGAGGAAAGTGCCAGGCTCTTAGCCGTATCCCTTTAAAGGAATCTTTTGTGATTCCAAGCCTTCAGCTCTACCCCGGGCCAGGGCCCTACAGGTAAGCTGGGTATGTAGCTTAGGCTTTTGGCCGTAAGGGATAATGTCATAGACAGCCGTCAAACCGTCCCAGGGGCGACTCCCGGTGAAGCGGTAGAGTTGGTACTTAGTGTTTGCCATGATTCTGGTCTGCACTCCCCTCAGCATGGCGGCGTGGGTATACTGTTCCCCATAGTGTCCCCTCAGAGGACACAGTTCGAAGTTCCCTTGAAAGGGAACGTCTCAGGTTACGAATGTAACCATGGTTCCCTGAGAGGGAACGAGACACTGCGTCCTCTAGCTCCCTGCCATGCTTCGGACCCAAGCTTCACGAAGAAGATAAGTGACGGGTCCTACGGGCGCGTATTTATAGTAGCGCTGGTAGTGACGTCAGAGGCTGTCGCCGGCCAACACGTTGGCGTTTTTCTAAGTATGCTTCAGACACGGGTCACGACGAGGTGTTCCCCATAGTGTCCCCTCAGAGGACGCAGTGTCTCGTTCCCTCTCAGGGAACCATGGTTACATTCGTAACCTGAGACGATATATATATCTATATATAATTTGTAATTCTAAAAACCAGACAACACTAAAAAACTGTTACATAATTGCCATCCATTACATAAAAAAAGAAAAATAAATTGGTCAATTAAAAAATGACTTTTTCATTATCACAAATTTGTGTTTTATTTTTATTTCTTTCCTGATGTATTAGAATGATTTGTATTATGACTCTGAGCGTGTTTACATGCATATTCTTAAGCGAATTATGCATAATAAGCTGAGAACACACTTGGTCATGTCAATGCGGTAACCCGTTTTCTTTTATTGGAGTAAGATCATAAACGGCGTAAGCATAAACCAGTCACAACTGGTATTTTTTTTCCTCTTATTCCAATTTCGCATGGCATGTAAACACAATAAATAACCTGTTTTCTATCACCTTAATGAAGTGTGCATTTGTGATACGTGACAGGAATGCATCGTTTGTGCAGATTTAAGCACATCTAGACAGAGCAAACATCTTGCAGTAAAGAAAGAAGGAAATATATCACAGATGCAGACTTTTTCACGACTCGGAAAAGTATAAAAATGTGCAGCAGCAGCAGCAGAAGTGGTTCAGTCACAATGCTGTGTTTATAACTGCATGAGAGGATAATATACAAGCTGTAAGTTTCCCAACTGTTGCAAATTGGCCTGTTGCAAGCTTAATTTAACATCACATACTGTGGTGTTACTTGGTCACTGACGTTTGACGTCACTTCCTGTTTGTTGTTGGCGGCTGTACTGCGTTTGAGCTCCGTCACTATATTCTTTTCATTGACTATTTTTAACTCAAAAAACAATTGTATACATCATCGTTTCCGTTTATATAACGTGTGAATATATCTATTGTATTCTACAACAAAAACAATCAGAGCGCCTCGCTATCACTAGTTTTATTTTGATCTCCCGGGTCCGCTATTAGCTTTTAGCCCGTTAGCATCAGCGGCGTGGTTGCAGCTAACTGCGCTAACATTGCTAATACTCTATTCACACACATTACCACTGCTGTACTCACTGTTACTTGCTTTAATGGCGGATGAATGTCTCCACTCTGTGCAGCTTGAGCTCGAGGCCGTAGGAAAGCAGATTCGCGACCTGGAGGTGAGGCAGGCCCAGCTGAGAGAGCGGAGAACCGCGCTGGAATCATCCCGGGCTGACGCTCACAAGTCCGGGGTAAGTATACAGCGATCTGTTAACAGTCCCACCACGTCTACTCCGTGTGTTTCTCTGCACAGGCCCGGTGCACCCAGGACGCGATCTTCCCAGATGTCCTTCACTGCGACGCCGGGACACCACGGACCCTGGGTGCATCCACAGCGGAGGACGCGAGCCGGGTCCCGGGCGACGACTTCTCCCCCTCCTGCCTTCGACATCTCCATCCGGAACCGCTTCGCTCCCCTCCGCGAGACAGGACGCGACGCTGTGATCATCGGAGACTCCATCGTCCGACACGTAAGTGCTACGTTAGCCGAAGGTAAAGTGCACACTCATTGTTTGCCTGGTGCTCGTGTTCTCGATGTTTCTGCGCAGATACCCGCGATCCTGAAGGTCGACGAGAGCCCCAGAGCGGTCGTGCTTCACGCCGGGGTTAACGACACCACGCTGCGGCAGACGGAGACGCTGAAGAGGGACTTCAGCAGCCTGATCGAGACGGTTCGCAGCACGACGCCCGCGGCGACGATCGTCGTGTCAGGACCACTGCCCACGTATCGACGAGGACACGAAAGGTTCAGTAGACTTTTTGCTTTAAATGAATGGTTGTTGTCATGGTGTAAAGAACAGAAACTGCTATTTGTTAATAACTGGAATCTTTTCTGGGAGCGTCCTAGGCTGTTTCGCGCTGATGGATTACACCCCAGCAGAATCGGAGCGGAGCTGCTCTCTGACAACATCTCCAGGACACTTCGCTCCATGTGACTAGTAAGACAATTCTCTAATAACTATTATGATGAGTTTTGTTCCACCCGCTTAAATGATAAAAGTACTTGTGCTGTAAAAACTATTAAGACTGTGTCTGTTCCCCGGATAGTGAGGTCAAAATATAATGTAGGATCTAGAAAAAATCTTATCGTAATTAAACCAGAAAAATGTAAAGTAAATGAACAAAAACAATTTTTAAAGTTTGGGCTCATAAATATTAGATCACTCACACCCAAAGCAGTTATTGTAAATGAAATGATCACAGAAAATAGTTTTGATGTACTCTGCTTGACTGAAACCTGGCTAAAACCAAATGATTATTTTGGTCTAAATGAGTCTACTCCACCAAACTACTGTTATAAGCATGAGCCCCGTCAGACTGGTCGTGGAGGAGGTGTTGCAACAATATATAGTGATATTCTCAATGTTACCCAGAAAACAGGATACAGGTTTAACTCTTTTGAAATACTTCTGCTAAATGTTACACTGTCAGACATGCAAAAGAAATCTAATGTATCTCTTGCTCTGGCTACTGTGTATAGACCACCAGGGCCGTATACAGAATTCCTAAAAGAATTTGCAGATTTCCTCTCAGACCTTCTAGTTACAGTTGATAAGGCGCTAATCATGGGAGATTTTAATATTCACGTTGATAATGCAAATGATACATTAGGACTTGCGTTTACTGACCTAATAAACTCCTTTGGAGTCAAGCAAAATGTCACCGGGCCCACTCATCGTTTTAATCATACACTAGATCTAATTATATCGCATGGAATCGATCTTACTGCTATAGATATTGTACCCCAATGTGATGATATTACAGACCATTTCCTTGTATCGTGCATGCTGCGTATAACTGATATTAACTATATGTCTCAGCGTTACCATCTGGGCAGAACTATTGTTCCAGCCACCAAAGACAGATTCGCAAATAACCTGCCTGATCTATCTCAACTGCTATTTGTACCCAAAAATACACATGAATTAGACGAAATTACTGACAACATGGGCACTATTTTCTCTAATACATTAGAAGCTGTTGCCCCCATCAAATTGAAAAAGGTTAGAGAAAAACGTACTGTGCCATGGTATAACAGTAATACTCACTCTCTCAAGAAAGTAACTCGTAGTCTTGAACGCAAATGGAGAAAAACTAACTTGGAAGTTTTTAAAATTGCATGGAAAAACAGTATGTCCAGCTATAGACAGGCTCTAAAAACTGCTAGGGCAGAGCATATCCACAAACTCATTGAAAATAACCAAAACAATCCAAGGTTTTTATTTAGCACAGTGGCTAAATTAACAAATTACCAGACGCCACCTGATTCAAATATTCCACCAACGTTAAATAGTAATGACTTTATGAATTTCTTCACTGATAAAATAGATAACATTAGAAATACAATAGCGAATGTAGATTCTACAGCGTCTAACACTTCAGTTTCATCCATCGCACCCAAAGATAAACTGCAGTGCTTTACAAATATAGGACAGGAAGAGCTAAATAAACTTATCACTGTATCTAAACCAACAACATGTTTATTAGATCCTGTACCCACTAAATTACTAAAAGAGCTGTTACCTGTAGCCGAAGAATCGCTTCTCAATATCATTAACTCGTCGTTATCTTTAGGTCACGTCCCAAAACCATTCAAGCTGGCGGTTATCAAGCCTCTTATTAAGAAACCAAAACTAGATCCTAGTGTACTGGCAAATTATAGGCCTATTTCAAATCTTCCATTTATGTCTAAAATTTTAGAAAAAGTTGTGTCTGCTCAATTGAGCACCTTCCTGCATAAAAATGATCTGTATGAAGAATTTCAGTCAGGTTTTAGGCCCCACCATAGCACAGAAACTGCACTTGTTAAAATTACAAATGACCTGCTTCTTGCGTCAGATCAAGGCTGCATCTCATTTCTAGTCTTACTTGATCTTAGTGCTGCGTTCGACACCATAGATCATGACATACTCATAGATCGATTACAAAACTATACAGGTATTCAAGGGCAGGCTCTAAGATGGTTTAGATCCTACCTGTCCGATCGCTACCATTTTGTTTACTTAAATGGAGAGTCATCTCATTTATCATCAGTAAAATATGGAGTGCCACAAGGATCCGTCCTAGGTCCCCTTCTATTTTCAATATACATGTTGCCCCTTGGTAATATTATTAGAAAATACGGAATTAGCTTCCACTGTTATGCTGATGATACTCAGCTATATATTTCAACGAGACCAGATGAAACTTCCCAATTATCTAAGCTAACAGAGTGTGTTAAAAATGTAAAAGATTGGATGACAAATAATTTTCTCCAATTAAATTCGGATAAGACAGAGATATTAATTATTGGACCAAAAAACAGTACACAGAATCTTGTAGATTACAATCTGCAACTAGACGGATGTACTGTTACTTCCTCTACAGTCAGAAATCTGGGTGTTATATTAGACAGCAATTTGTCTTTTGAAAATCATATTTCCAATGTTACAAAAACTGCATTCTTCCATCTTAGAAACATTGCCAAGCTACGAAACATGTTATCTGTTTCTGATGCAGAAAAGCTAGTTCATACATTCATGACCTCTAGACTGGACTATTGTAATGCACTTCTAGGTGGTTGTCCTGCTTCGTCAATAAACAAGCTACAGGTAGTCCAAAATGCAGCAGCTAGAGTCCTTACCAGGTCAAGAAAATATGATCATATTACCCCAATTTTACAGTCTCTGCACTGGCTACCTATTAAGTTCCGTATCTGTTACAAATTATCATTACTTACCTATAAGGCTCTAAATGGTTTAGCTCCTGCGTACCTAACTAGCCTTCTACCACGCTACAACCCATCACGCACCCTAAGGTCACAAAACGCTGGACTTTTGGTAGTTCCTAGGATAGCAAAGTCCACTAAAGGAGGTAGAGCTTTTTCACATTTGGCTCCCAATCTCTGGAATAGCCTTCCTGATAATGTTCGGGGTTCAGACACACTCTCTCTGTTTAAATCTAGATTAAAAACGCATCTCTTTCGCCAAGCATTCGAATAATGTATCTCTTAAATTGTGAGTGTAGTTGCATCTGCATTTTTATTCTTTAGCTTGGGTTAAACTAATTTTACTTTGTTGGATCAGCAGCTATGCTAATGATGTCTCTATCTTGTTTCTATGTTTTGCCACGGGATTTACATCCCGTGGTAACTAGGATTTACACAAGCTCCAGTCTGGATCCAGAACACCTGAGAAGAGATGATGCTGACCCTCAGAGGACCCCAGATGATCCTAACCTTGAATCAACAAACAGAACTAACAATTATTGCTACATGTGTGACTGCATCATATAATTACTATTAATTAATAATATTGATAGTTCATCATCTAGCTGACTACGTCTTGTATTATTATTATTATTTTTATTTTTCTAAAATCCTGTCAAACGTGCACAAACTACTAGCTACTACTAAATATTGTAGAAACATAATTTTCTGTAAAGTTGCTTTGTAACGATTTGTATTGTAAAAAGCGCTATACAAATATACTTGAATTGAATTGAATTGAATTGAACATCACAACTGACAAATGTATGTCAGATACACAAATTATTATAGTTTGACGTCACTACAGGGAAATAACCTAATTTATTAATGAAGTCATGTAAACACAGCTTACTTGCATTGTCAAGTTACTGATGTGCATTTAAATGTGGAAAACTGGTAATTTTAATAAGTTAATATTTGTAAGTTATCAGCTTACTGGTGTGCATGTAAGTGTGTTCACTGAAGACTGGCATAATGGCTTTGCCAGCAAAGGAATAAATTATAAGTTAAAAAGCTAATGAATTACAATCCATTATTTTAATTTACTGGCAGCCTTAATATTTTTAAGATGCATATGATGTTTATTAGGTTTAACTAAGCAAAATCCCAGTCTTCCCCAGTACATTCTGGCACCTGCTTAAGTAGGATTGAACCAATGATCTTTCACTTAAGAGCATCAAGCTTTAATCACAACAAAAATAATAAAACAGATTAGATTTAGCCACCAACATTAAATGTTGCTGCACTTAAGCATTTTTGGCAACTATTATTTGTAGAATCTGAATTTAAACTCACATCATTTACACAATTTTAGTACACCTGTCCAAATCTGTAGGCCACAGTAACAAACTACAAGTACTCCAATTCTACCCGGTCCTGATTAACAGGGTTAAAAAAAATAAGTGTGATTGCACAGACACATTTAATCCTGGAACCTGCTGGTCACACAGATGCCTCCCCAACCTCCTACTCCAAGCTCTATTCTCACCCCCCAGGACCACACCATCCTGTCTAACACCTGTGCTTCTCAATACAGAGTGTTGGTTAAGCCAAACAAACAAAGTAATGGCAATAGCACCTGCCAAAAAAATCAAAAATCTGCCATTCACACATTAACATAGCCAACAGCAAACAGGCATCCAAATCAATGTGGACAAATCACATCTAGATCAAACACAAAGGTCAATGTAACAGTAAACTGTGAAAACATTTGAGAATAAAAAAAAAAATCTTTCTGATTTGTCATGCAAATTGGATGCACATTGAAAGGTCAGCTGCAAGCAAGGTCAAAGTTGAAATCACTTGACCAGCACTGCAGGGTAAAGCTGAAGCAGAGTTCAATACACTGGCCGACACTAACATGAGTCATGTGGAAAGAAATTCAAGGAAAACAACCTAGCTAATGCTAAACTTAAAAAGCTGTGTCCAAAATCCAGGTCCACTGACGTGTTGATGCATGTCGCACTGGGAATTCATCTACCAATTATCCGATTACATACGTGCTAAACGTGTCGGTGCTTCACACATCACCACAAAAACAACGCAATTACTTCCACTACGATAAAAACAAGGCCTGATCTTTTCCTAACGAACAGTTCTGCAGAAGAGCAGGCCACAGAGGCTACCGGAGCTCTTCTCAGGGAGCACAAACTAACAGCTAATTGGCTGGTTGCTTTGGCCTACACTCGCCTGATCGGATAATGAGCCTGCCCTCGCCTTCACACAACCAGACATCCACACACTCCCATGGAAGCATCCGCTCACACGGCCACACCTGTAATCGCCACGTGATGAAGAGAGGGAAAACAAGGGGTGGGGAATTGGGATCAAAGAGAAGAACCAGAGAAAGAAACAAAGCCCATCAGACAGCCGCTTGTGTCAGCAAATAACAGTAATTAAATCCTGATGGGAAAAGAAGAATTTTTTATAACACATCTGGAAGGATCAAAGCCATTTTAAGGGTGCGATGAAAAAGTGGGAAACACAGAGAACACCAAGAGCCTGCGAGGCACATGAAGGAAGAAGTAAACAAGCATAAAAAAAAGCACAGGTGGTGAAGGTGGCTGTAAATGAAGCACATTATTGAGATGGGTATAGCAGCCTGAGGCTAAATCTGCCATTACTGATCTGATGTTGTTATCTTAGATAAAGAATACCTATACAGGCTGAGTCAAACTCTTTATTAAAGCAACTAGATATGAAAGTGAGGCTTCTGACATCAAAGCACTGTTTTTTTGTTTTTTTTTTGTTTTTTGTGATTCTTTATTTATTCAACATTTTGTGTAATTAACTATTTACAACAAAGCCCAAGATCGCCCATAACCGTAAGACTAAATATAAATACATAGAATAGATACATATGACAAGAAATTAAAATAAAATTGACCACAACTTAGAAGGATCTCAAAAACTTCTTGATAAAGTCTCAATAAGGTCCAACCAAAATTGTATTGTCTTTCTATTGGCTCCGAGCACTTTAGCTGTGGTGCACTCTAGATGGGCAATGTCCAGTAGATATGACATCCAGATAGACATAGCTGGGGTAGTTGGTTCCAACCACATTTTTAGGAGAACCTTTTTAGCAGCAGTAAGGACAACGGACAGAATCCTCCTTTGATTGACAGACAGTGACAACGAAGAATCATCCAGCAGAAGAAAAATCAGAGGGTCCTTTCGGATCGGAATCTTCAGAAGATCTGTTAGTATGTCCTGGATTGAGGACCAAACTGACTCAATGTGAGAACAGTCCCAGAACATATGCATATATGTACCTAAACTTTCATTATTACACAAGTGACAAAAAGGGACAGATTTTCTTTTCATTTTATATAGTAAGGAGGGTGTGGCATATGCCTTATAAATTAATTTATAATGTATCATTTGGTGAGCCGGATTTTTTGAGGTAGCAAAACAATTCCCCCAGACAATGTCCCAATCAATCACAATGTTAAGCTGACTCTCCCAGAAGTCCTCAGTCAGAATGTTCGAGTACTGTCGTACCACAAGTGATTTATAAATTATGCTAACAATACCCTTAGAAGCCATACTGGAATCTATCCAGTCTATCATAGGATGAGAAGATATTTTATTCGACCAGGGTACTCCAGATGCTTTTAGCGCAGATCTCAATCTTAGATACAGAAAGAATGAAAATCCTGGAAGAGAAAATTCATCCTTTAAAATCTGGAAGGACTTAAGTCCATAATCACTGTACAAGTCTTTCAGGGTATAAACCCCACAATTAGCCCAGCATTTGGAAACAAAGGGTTTATTACCCGTACAGAGATTACTTTTATGCCAAATGGGGGTAGAGTCACATTAGGAATCCGAAGCTCCCATGATCTTTTCTGCCACTCTCCATGTTTTGATAGAATGGCATATAATTGGACCAAACGTTTCCAGAGCTTTCTTAGGTATTCCAGTAAAAGGTAAATCCTGTAGACGCAATGGGTAAATAATATTAGTCTCTAAGGCCCGTCATGGCACAGGGGAGTCAACATCCATCCATGTCCTAAGTGGTCTCATTTGGTATGCTAAATAATAGGACCAAAAATCCGGTAGCGATAAGCCTCCATGAGGTTTTAGCCTGTGCATTGATTTGAGTCGAAATTTTAGGCCGTTTATTATTCCATAAAAATTTTGTTACTGCTGTACGAAGCTCTTTAAAATAACCAGTAGGTGGTGCCAGAGGTAAAGTTGAAAATAAAAAGCTCAGCCTCGGAAGTATATTCATCTTAATAGTTGCTATCCTACCATGAAGAGCCAAGCAGAGTGGAGACCAACACAGAAGATTGCTGGAAATCTTATCCATTAGAGACTGGTAGTTCCACTTAGAAATGCGAGATAGCGAACAAAAAACTCTAATCCCAAGATAATTAAACTGGTCGCTGACTGGAACCTTAGTGGGTAAGGCCTGAATCTCTGATTTCGCTGCTAAGTTAAGGGGTAAAAGTATGGATTTGCTCCAGTTAATTTTATAACCAGACAGTTTACCAAATGTATCAAACAGTTTCAAGCATTCTTTAACCGAATCTGTGATATTTGATAAATGAAACAGAATGTCGTCAGCATAGAGTGAAATCTTATGAGACGTATTCATACATCTTATAGGGACTATTGCAGAGCATTGTCTAATTGCTTGGGCCAAAGGCTCTAATGATAAATTAAAAAGCAAAGGTGACAGGGGACATCCTTTGCGAGTGCCCCTGCCGAGACGAAAGGAAGGAGAAATATGAGGTCCAGTAAGAACTCTGGCTGAACAATCAAAATAGATAGTTTTGACAGCTTGCACGAAAAAAGAACCAAACCCAAAACGTTCCAGGACAGACCACAAAAAATTCCACTCAATTCTGTCGAATGCTTTCTCTGCATCCAAAGAAAGGACTGCAGAGGAAGCTGTATAGGTGTCTGCTAGTTGAATAATATGAAGAAGCCTACGAATATTGTCCGCAGCAAATCTCCCCCTTAAAAAACCTGACTGATCATACTTGATCAAGTCTCCAACACACCGATCCAATCTTAAGGCCAAGACTTTTGCTAACAGCTTTGAATCTGTGGATAGAAGGCTATTTGGCCTATAACTAGAGCACTCAAGTGGATCCTTCCCTTTCTTCAAAAGCAAAGTTATTAAAGCTGTATTTTGGTCCCTGTGCAGAGCACCTTTTTTTAAAGCAGAATTAAAAGAGTTAATAATCAAGGGAGCCACTATGTCCCATAATGCCTTCAGTAGCTCCGGGGGAATCCCATCTAACCCAGGGGCTTTATTACTGCTCATGGAGTCCAGGGCAGACTTCAATTCTTCAATTGTCAAAGGGCTGTCCAATATATCGTGCTGAGAATCATTTAATTTGGGAATATCTAAATGTTTAAGGAATAAATCAAAATTTGTTGGGTCAGTGCTGGATTCTGACGTGTACAAATGTTTATAATAGGATTCAAATATTCTATTTACATCAATAGGTTGAGTATACACTGAACCCTCATGCCTAATAGCAGATATGCTGGCCTTAGATTCACTGTCCTTCAACCTCAAAGCCAAAAGCTTAGAAGGACGTTCTCCATTGAAGTAATAGAACTGTCTAGTACGGTGTATGAGAAATTCAGCTCTGTGCAAATATATTGATTTTAATTCAGATTTAAGGACGTTAACTTCTTTGGCTTTGGTCTCACAAAATTTACCTTTTAGTTCCTTCTCTAGTAGATCAATTTGTTTTTCTAATTCAATTTTACGACTCTCTCTACGCTTTTTACTGAACGATGAATAACTTATACATTTACCCCTAACAAAACATTTAGTGGTTTCCCACAATACTTGGGGGTTAGAAGCGGAATCCTTGTTAATCTGCAAAAACTCCTTTAAAGAGTTGCGTAATTCTTCCATAAATGTACAGTCCTTTAACAGGGAAGTATTAAATCTCCAACGATTATGTCTGGAGCTCAATGGTACTGGAGTTAAAGTAGAAATGATTGGGGAATGATCAGATAAAAGAAGTGGCAGAATATCCACTTTATTAATATAGGGAATTAGAGAGGGAGACACAAGTAAATAGTCAATCCTTGAATAGCTCTTATGACGAGCTGAAAAGAATGTATAATCCCTGGAACCATCATTTTGTAAACGCCAAACATCACATATGTTAGAATGTCGCAAAAATGAGTTAAAACAACCAGAAATCCTTGAATCAGCTTTAGAAGCATGAGATCTATCTAGCTGAGGACCTAACACAGCATTAAAGTCGCCCCCTAACACCACGAGGCAGTCCTCCAAAGTCACAACTAAACGTAGTAATTCTTGAAAAAATAACGGATCACCCTCGTTGGGTGCATAAACAGATACAAAAGCGTATTTAGTATTATTTAGAGAACCAACAACATAGGTAATTCGGCCTTCTTTATCCCCACCAGAACGTATAACAGAAAAATTTGTAGAACGCCTAGACAATATCAGCACCCCTTTAGATTTATTAACGGCCGACGAGGAGGAAATAATTTTAAAGTATTTATTTTGAAAACGATGCACGTCAGCTGACTTCAAATGAGACTCTTGTATAAGGGCAAAAGAAACCTTTTTACATGTTAGATAATCTAAGCATTTGGTCCGCTTGATGGGGCTATTTAACCCATTAACGTTCCATGACAATATATGTATAGCCATAATTTAAAGAGTAATAGCTATCCAGACCAAACAGAACGAGGCGGGAGGACCAAAAAGTAGTCCAAAAGTAGGAAGATTTTGCGATGGGATTCATATTGAGGACGAACTTTTCAACCTCCGCCGGTGTCTCAAGCAGTGCAATCTTCCCTCGGTGAGTAACTTTGACTACCGCGGGATAGAGCAAAAAAGACGTAATTCCCGACTGAGTTAGCCTCTTCCTTGCCAATGTCATCGCTCTCCTCTTAGATGCAGTGTGAGTGCTGTAGTCTGGGAAGAAAAGCAGTGGAGATCCATTATGAAGTATTTGTCCAGCGGCACGGGCTCCATTCAGGATCGCATTCCGATCTTGATACCGCAGCATCTTAAAGATGAACGTACGAGGGGTAGATTTCGCGCGCTCACCGCTGTATATACGGTGCGCTCTTTCAACCTCCAGTACTTTGCCACCAAGAGAGGGGATCCATTTAGTAAGATTATTCTGTATAAATCGCAGAGGATCATCTCCTTCTACACCCTCTTTTAGTCCCACTAAACGGACATTGGACTGACGGCTTTTGTCTTCGATTCTCTCCAACTTTTCCTGCAGGGAGTCCACTGCTAGCTTCACTTCCACGGTGTCTTTCTTTGCGTTGTGAAGAGCTGCCTGCATGTTGTCAAAATTATTTCTTATCAGTCGAACGTCCTCTTCCAGGACTCCAAGTCTATCTGCGATTGGGGTAAATTCTACCTTAAACATTTCCCTGACAAAGCTAAGGTGCATCTTTAACTCATCAGCAACAATGGCGCGAAGTTCCCCCTCAGGAACACAATTAGGGTCTTTAACTCGTTTTTTCTCCAGGGAAGCCAACGTTAATTGACGTTTTGCCATCTTCATTTGTTGCACCGTTATCAGAGCAGCCAAGACTAACCAAGCATTGATAATTTTACTGAGAACAGATAGATTAAGGATACCGAGTCAGGGAGCAGTCGAACTACACAGCTATTGCTATCGGAGGGTCACGTGATCTCCCAAAGCACTGTTTTTTTTACATTTAAAGAGGGCAAATAGTTTTGTATAGGTGAATCAAATCATCTCCAGCATGAAAAGCAAAGCTCAGCATCTAACCACTAGAGCACGACTCCAGCAATATTTGGTCTTTAAACTGTGTACATAGTTTAGAAATATTTGTGAGGACAAATAAATATACCATACCGTGAATAAATTATATTTCTAAATAGAAATAGAAAAAAGTTATTTTAGATTGGAATACGTTTGCAATTTTCATGTATTTTTGCTCAAAAAAAAAAGAAAATGCAGCTTTGTGTGCATACAGGACTTCTTTCAGAAACCATCTTACCGAAAATGTTTTTAACGTAAGTATAGTAACAGTAGTATTTTTCATAATGTTTGTTGTGTACACAGTAAGTTCACTATTAACACTTGTTCATGATTTTAAGTTAAATTAAAATTTTAAAGAACTTTACTGAATGTTCTTAAAATAAATGAGCAGAAAGTGCAGAAACTCATCGCTCTCCCCCACTCAAAATGAAACAGATATGCTCTACAATCTATCTATAATCGCCATAATTTAAAAGCAGTCATCCACAAATCATACAGAACATTTGAATTTAAAAGTCAAAAACAAACAAATGTATGAAATAATGAACCTTTTGTTTTTTATCTCTTACTTCGCTGAAACTCTGTACAGAAAGTGCAGATTATGGCAGAGCAAGTTCCAAGTTTCCTATCAGGCCCAAGTTAAGAGAAAAGAACTACAGAGAAACAACTCCAGTCCACAGAGCTCTGAAATCAAACAAGGGTAAAACTTTCCATCTTAAATCAAAACTGCAGAGGAAAAGAGCAAAGCAAAGAGGGTAAACATCCTCAGTGTGGGGAAAAAAACGCAAGAGATTCTGCCACAGATTTTTAACAAGCAACTCCTAATTATGTTGTTAAAGTGGCCTGCACAGTTTGAGTCTCCCAGAGAGGATGTCTATCACCATAAACAAGCCTGGAAACATCTTAGAGATGGCTGAAAGATGAAAGTGTCACAGCCTCTATATAATTTGTGAGATAAATACACACCTGAATATATTAGAAAGCTTTTCTTATGCATTTCCCCCTACTGACCGTTTAATTTCTCTTTCAGATGCTCATTTTGCATGTCAAATTATTTGAGACTAACCAATACATAATTGGAATTAGTCATATCTAAAACATACTGAAATGGAAACACATATGCAGATGTTTGTGCTCACATGCAGCAGGAGAAAGGCAAATCATCTATCTAGCTAACAGGCCTGAGATTCCTTCACAGTGAGGAGTAATCCTCTGCATTACAAATCTGCTCTGAAGGACACTTATTATTCCTGCATCCAGGGAGACTTTCGATTATTCACACAGCCTGACGTGAGGGAATTATCAGGGGGCAGGCGATGCCAGCTCACTTCTCCTTCCCCCTTCGATGTACCGGTAAATGCAGCATGAAATGAGGATACATTCTGAGAACATTTTGATAAAGTTGTAACTAAACTCACCCTTTAGCTGGGTCTGTGCCCAGGGCAATGCACGAAGGGCTGATTAGATTCCAGAGATCCTGTCTGTCTAGAGCTCTGCAAGGTGGGTTATGTTTACATTTTGTTTCGTTCACTGCCTTTTTCTGTCTTTATCTCATCCCGTCTCCATCCATAACTCTCCTACTCCCTCTTACTTTCTGACACTTTGCCAAGGCTGTGAGACATCAGACTTACTAGCTTCCATTGGTTGCCAGTGACATCACCGAAGGCTCTGCACTGAGAAATACTCGAGAACATTGAACGTTATTGCCTCCTTGTGTTGATTCAGGGTAATGCACAAGATTCAATTATGCTAGCATTCTATCATAGTACTATTTCTAATTTTATAGTATGGAAAATGTTTTTAACATTGACAATAAAATATAATTGTTTGTTAATCACCAAATCAACATATTGGAATGATTTCTGAAGGATCGTGTGATACTGAAGACATGTTATGGCTGCTGAAATTCAGCTTTGCCATCACAAAAATAAATTGCTGTCTTATATTATAAAATAGTTATTTCAAATTGTAGTAATATTTCACTACATTGCTATTTTTACTGCATGTTTGTTCAAATAAATGCACCCTTAAAGGAGGTCTAATGCTATTTCATGCATTCTGAGTTATTTACACTGTTAAAGAGTTGTATTCTCATGCTAAACATGGCCAAAGTTTCAAAAACGATTTGGAATATTTCTGTGCAAAATAAACTCCTTCCGGGTTCTTACTGTAAAAGTTTCGGAAAGTTTATTCGACCATGCCCCTTCATGAGGGAAAGAACCTTGTTCAGCTTCCCAAAGAACCCAATGTTCGTGAACAGTTGGATGCTGTTTGTTTTTCCGGGGCAGCAACAGAGTTTCTCAAGTGTGTTTGTTTGTTCCTGTCATTTCAGTGACTAATGTTTTATAAACAAGGCCCAGTTCAATGCTGGATTTGCACATCATTTGATACTAAAAAGTTGGAGCCTTCCCAGCAATAAAAGATCCCGTTCATGATTGGTAACCGCATCCGCTAATGTAAACCTGCATCAAATTTCTGTGTTTTATTTGCAATTGGCACATGAAAAGTGCTTGTGACTCTTTAGCTCCACCCACAGCATACCTCCAGCAGCTTGGCTATTTTCAGAGAGAAGAAAAGTAAAGCTATATCTTAGTTTTCAGGTAAAACTAAAGACTTTTCAAAGATATGAAGGATGCAATAATACTCTATAGGTACTCTGTGTGGTTAACATGAGATTGGGACGAAACTATGTGACCCTTTAAGTAATTCATTCGCATGTGTTATTTTCAATACCTTGCGGCTGGTGTAGTGGGCATGTTTTGCCAGTTTTCCATTGAGAGCCTGCAGGAACATCTCATCTGTCACCTTCCCCACATTCATGCATGCCTCATCAAGGACTGCAAAAATGCCCTTATGCTGCTGTTCCACCAGATCCACAATGATCTGATTGTTGAAGTAGTCAATCTGTTTCCATGAACACACAAACACAAATCACAACAAAGTTTATTTAGTTATTACATTAAAGCCACGTAGATCCATACAAAAAGAGTTTATCTTTTTATAAAATAAACAGTAATGATGAAAAGTTTGAGAAGAAACAATCAAATAAAACCCACATGTTTCCAGGGGATGCCCTCTCTCTGATACTCTTCCTGCTCTTGTTTCAACACCAACTGAATGAAGAGCTGCTGTAGTTTCTCATTACAGTAGTTTATACAGAATTGCTCAAAGCTGGATAAAACAAGGAAGAAATTGGAGAGAGAAACTATAATTATACTGAAGGGAGAAGAATAATATTGCCAGTTATGGTACAGCATATGCTCTCACCTGTTATTCTGAAAGATCTCAAAGCCATAGATGTCCAGGACTCCAATGACTGTGTTCTTCCCATGAACCCTGGCGTCATAGTTTTTAACCTCAATGATATCATTGATTCTTCCCACAATCCAACAGAAAAGCCGCTCATAAATAGCCTGTGAGAAGCAAATAAAGAGTGAAAGTCAACTGGTGGATGAAGAAACGCAGATGTGAATAAGTTAATTATCAGAGATTGTCTGTATTGGTCAATATTTCTATTGTAATTGTACAGCTAAGATGATACAGTTTTTATAACTACAGAGAAAAAAATTACAAAAACAAAAACTATAATATGTGAATTTGTCAATTGTAAAATATTACAATTTCAATGAAATTTTATTCAAATATTGTGCTTAATATTTGTATGTAGACCAAGATACTCTTTTCAGGATTCTTTGGTCAATAAAAAGTTTAAAAGAATTTGCTATTTACACGGCGGAATTTGGCAAGCGCAAGGACAGAACGCGTCTCCGAGATGAAACGGATCTGTTCGTGTGCAAGCCTAATTCTGATACATGCGATGACTATCCATTATGACATGTAGGCATATAAATATATATTTAGCCTACAAAAAAATCTTGTGAATTGCACTCCTTTAATTTTTATATTTGGCATGTTTGTGTGCTGCTGTGCGTCCCTGTGTTTAATAAGCAGCGTGTACGTTCTTTAAATAATTAATTGAATGCATCCTTGTTAAATAAAGGTATTATTTTTTACTTTTTATAAGAGTAGAAAAATATAAAAGAGTACAACAAATAATACAAAAATGCAGAAAATAACATGTGTGAAATCAATTATCATTATCATTATAGTGGATAAAAACTATCATGTATCACATTCAGGGCCTGTAGAAGTTTTAATTCAGGCGTCGTCATGTAGCTCATATGCAAATTTTTGGTCCAGCAGTTACCACAATTTTGTTTACCACAGTCTACTAAAATAAGGCCTCCGGAGCCCCAAATCATACCTTGGCCAAAGCATCACGGCCATAACTGGCCTCTTGATGAGTGTGCTGTTTGTCAATGACATCACGGCCGGTGGCCACTGTGCGATAGAGGAGAGCCTTTTCTACATTCTCATCTTTGGTGGACAGCAAATCCCCCAGAACTGACACTAACTTAGAGTTCTCAATTAGAGTCACGTCTCCATCACTTCCAAACTTCAGATTCCCCTGGAAAGATCAAATAATTCATCAATCAATGAGTTTGAGCTACAGCAACTGGCTGCAGTTAGTAATACTTTTTAAACAAACATAGGAAATACTAAACCAGATGCAAGATGGTAGCCAGGATCTTGTAGACTGTCTGAATCTCCTCTGTAGTGAATCCAATGACCTTCATGGCATCAGTGACAGCTTTAAAATCAGCACTGTCATTTATAGAGGACTGCAAGGTTGAAAAGACAATCTGAGTGAGTTACGGTCACAAACAAAAGCTGACAGATCCTGATACATTAAATAAAGTTAAAACATCCAGGCATCGTTCTGACTAATTCAGCTTTAGGGATAACAGGCTGGTTGGTAAACTGGCTAAAAGCCCTTCATTTAGTGAAGGAAAATCAATGCTTTTGAAATGAGAGGCCATTAAACATACTACAACATTAAAATCTAATTTACAGTCGAGCAATTCAATCTGAAAATTGCTAACACGGCAACTCAATCCCTAGACTTCTTAAAACAAGAGTGCAACACTTAAAACGCTAATTATTCTAGCATGCATATGGCTAACAGCTCCTGCAGAGAAACACTGATTTCATACAGCAGGAACCTTTTGCGGCCACAGTTGTGCTGGACAGAGTGTGAAGTTTGCCAGCATGTGCACCTATAAAAGACTTTGAAATGTTCTAAGTGCTCCAGGCTGTTTGTTTCAGACCTCTGTGAGCTCAAAAATCTAGCCTGTTCCATGACGGCACCTTGTTTGTTGCTCTAAATTTGTTTTTGTGCCCGCTCATTAAACTCCCTGCAGAAGCAATGAAACATCTCATCTCTTGACACAACAGGCTAAAGATATGAGGCAATTACTAATAGGTTTTAATATGCACTAGTGGCTGCTGTATCCATAAACAACTATAATTAAAATTCCCTGCACGATCATGTGTGATTGCCCTAGAATGGTTTTATTTTCCCAAGATGGTCTTGGGATCCTTTTTGATGTCTGTAACAACCCAAAGAGATTTTTCATATATTACACAAACTTAACCAACCACAATAGTCACTGTCTATTTTAATTTGTACATTATGCAATACCTTTATGTGGCCTCCAACTTTGATGTAGGTGTATGCTGTGGGGTCTCTCTGAATGTGCAGGGAACGCAGCTGAGCATCTGGAGCTCCTTTCACCAGCTAAAAAAATACATTTAAAAACACTTTTGACTTTCCCTACAGGATAATTTCTCCTGTGTTGATATGGAGAAGCATGTAAATTATAGTCTTGTTAATAATGGTTTGCAGAGCATTAATAGGCAGATGGAATTGTTCTGATGTTTTGCACATGTTTTGAAGCAATAGGACATTATTTTGTGAGGGCAATAAAAGTGGCAGATGATTAGGCTTTGAAGTCATAAACACAGGTTTGGTGGGATTTGTCTGGTGTCTGGAACAGTTGGCAAAACAAAAACAGCTTTTCAATGTCTGTGGTGAGTCCTTCGCTCACCTGGTAGAAAGAGTGGAAACTCCTTTCTCCTTCCTGCTGAAAAATGACTCGGGACTAAGGAAGAGATTTTAAGAAGTGTTAATGCTAAAGTGAAGATCATATGAATTTATAATAAACAAATATTTCACAGCTTTTCCAGCGAATATTATATGAACATGCTAAGTTAACATACTTATCATTTATCATTGCCAGGTTGTTGCTTTTCTGAGTGTTTTAAAACATTTAAAAAACAATTCAACCTATTGTTAACAATCAAAAATGTAAGACAATTTGTAACAATATTGAACAAAATGAGCAATATTACTATCTTAATATTTCATTATGAAAAATTCAAGCATTTAAAGGTGCTGTATGTAGGATTGACACTGACTGGTTGAACTAGGTATAGCAGTCCATTTTCTAAATATTAGAGAGGGGTTTTTTTTACCTGGCCCCTCGACCTCAGAGTTAATGCCAAGTATGTTGCCAGATTGACAACACAAACAGGAACGAGTGCAATTTGACAATGAACTAAATGAAATGTGATGTGTTTTCCGTCAACTGGCAACCTGGTGTGCTGAAATACAATTGGGTAAACTAGCAGTGGGCGGGTTTCACAAACCAAAACACAGACATTCCAACCCGGAACGCGCATTTTCAAAGGAGAATAACTGATTTTAGCATTGTTTTTCAGATAAACATGTACATTAACTTAGCCTATTTCTTAAATATCTGCAAACATATTATGGTATTTTTATGTTTTAGTAGAGTCAAAATCTTACATACAGCACCTTTAATAAAATTGCAACCACTGTAATTTGATAAATCACACCAAGCCAAATCGCGATTTTGGTTTCATTTTAACTAATCATGCAGCCCTATTAGACAGTCACATCAAGTTGCTTTATTTTCTCCTCTTTAGAGCCCCCTACCTTCTCAAGCAGGTAGTTGTTGATATGGCCACCAATAGGGTCTCCCTTAAAATCAAAGTTGATGTCCATGTACTTGCCGAACCGACTGGAGTTATCATTGCGGTTGGTCTTGGCATTCCCAAAAGCCTCCAGGACGCAGTTGGATTTCAGCAGCATGTTTTTTACCCTGAATAAACACACACTCTTTTCATTTCTACTGCATTTATTAGCCACTTGCGCATCAGTTCTACTACTACAGCTAAACATGTTTCAGCTTTAATATGAGGCTGGTGGATCTGATTGCTTCTGACATTTGGTAGAGTAAATACACAAATCTGTCTCTATGAAGCCTTTACAAGCAAGTTTTCATGGTTATATCTGGCTATTTTAGTGTATATAGTATCACCATGTGGTATCCCAGCATGGCGGTTAAGTTAGAGTGTTTCAGTGGATGATTTATGAGGCCTGCTGCATGGGTCAGACCACAGAATGCTCAGCATTTGTTCTCTTGCCAAAAAGCCATGCATGACCACTAAGCATTTGAGGAAGGTGCCCCACAAGCTGAGGAGGTCCTACCCCTACTGTTACAAGCATGTCAGGCATTAAGCAGGACGCTTTTCTCCATTTTGTGACCCAAATACCTAGAAAAAAAAATTACACTTTGCTTTCGGACTTTTAGCACAGTGTTGCTTTAGGTATCCCAAAAGCAACATCAAAGTTAAGTATTTTTAATTATCTTTCAATGGTCTTAATAATGTATTTATTTTAAAGTCATCATTTCTGATTTATAGCTTTAACAAAGAAAAACCTAACTCTTATTACTCTCTACAACCTGCTTAAGTGCCCCCTCATATATATATATGATATCCTGGTTGGAAATCACTATAGACTACAAAAACTCCAATCAGTGCTGGATGCCCCTGTGTTCTGGCATAATTTTAGATGTACATCCACTGATCAATGCGCAGTTTCCAAAGAGCTTTAACCTTTAGCAAGCAGAAAAAATAAACCATATCTTATGGGTGCAAAAACAGTGAAATGAGTATCCATCTGACAGTGGATAACAGTTGCAAAACATGATTTGTTTTGTTATTACTATTACTGCATAGTTAAAACTATGTAACATGTTGCATAAGAGTGATACATGATTAAACGTAGAATGTCCTATATATTCATATACTGGGTGTTATATTTCCCAAGATACATATTTAAAAGAGAGAAAAAGCAAAAAGCATAGTGGACTTTCCAATCATTAATTTATCAAGCTCGACTTGGATCTGTCATTTAAAGTGACCCAGCACTATTTTAATCTCTGCCCTACATTTCACTTCTGTCTCTCCCCATGAGGAAATGTATTATTCATTCACTTACTAAAATCACTTTGAAAATTACGCTTTCACTTAGTTGTAACTAAGCAGTGATTCATGTGATTATGAACAGCTTCTACATAAACAGAATAAAATACAGAAATGCTCAGTGGTTGTTGATTATAACATTAAGGAGGCATGCTATGCAGCATGGTCTTTATATGACTCATCTCTGCAGCAGTGAGGAGACAGGAACAGAAAGGCTTTTTGTTGTACGTACCTCTCCACCTCTGCTCTTTGGCTGGGATTGGTGATAGCAGCAATATATTGCATAATATATTTACTAGCCTCCGTTTTTCCAGCTCCGCTCTCCCCTGCAAAAGAAACAAACAATGACTAATACTTACATATATGAGTATATAATAGGATTTAATAAACTGAAGTAACTAATTATAGCCATTACAATCTACGACCTTCAAAAAATCTGAAACAACTTGTAAAATGCTTCTATTTTGCTTATTTCTATTTTTTAAGAAATATTTATTTTTGTAAAAAAAAAACAAATTCTTACACTACTAACGAAACTACAGTAACCTACCAATTTGAGCAAAAATAAATACATAAATGAACAAAATAATTGCAGTAAAATAATTTACTGTACATTACTGTTATATTTTTGGGGGTCATTAAGAATTTCTAAAGAAATGTATACTTCTACTCAGCATGAATGCATTACATTGATTATACTGATCAAAAGTGAGAGAAATTAAATCTGTAATGTTACTAAAAGCTTTTTATTTTAAATAAATGCTTCTCTTTTGAACTTTCCATAAATCAGAGAATAAGTATAATGGTTTCCACAAAAATATTAAGTAGCACAACTGTCTTCAACATTGATAATAACAATAATGAATGTTTCCTGAGCACCAAATCGGCATATCAGAATGACTTCTGAAGAATCATGAGAAACTGAAGACTTAAATAATGGCTAATGAAAATTCAGACTTTGCACAGGTTCAATTAAAAAAAATTGATAATGATTAATTATAATGACTTAATTTAATTTAATTACATGAAAAAATCTATTTTAAATAATATTACTGTTTTTACTGTAGTTCGATTAAACAAATGCAGTCTTGAACAGCATAAAAGACTTCTTTAAAAAATAACATCTTACTATCCCCAATTTTTTGAACAGAAGTGTAATTACATTACAATTTTAACAATAACAAGGGTTTGGTAAGACCCTAACCTATTTATCTTATCTGATAGTTTTATATAACCACACAGAGGCATTCATGGAATTTACTGGTTAAACAAAGCCACAAAATGATCTTCTCACTTTATTATACTTCACTCTAAACAAAAATATGTCCCTCTTTTAGCCACAAGGTGGCACCACACATACCAAATATTTTTGCCGTGCAGTCACCACCTGTGGTCACTCACTGGATAATAATTAATGTTTTCTTATAGAGGCAACATCTGAGTGGTCACCAGATTATTTCCCCTGAGCTATGTGCCCCACCTCAGAAGAGTTCCACAGCATCCCAGACGGAAAACAAACAATGTCTCAAAGAGAGAGTTTTGTAGAAATTGTGAAACAACCATATTGCTGTTAATCTTTTTCACACAATGGGCATGTCTTGAGAAAACAATTTCCTCATGCACTGAAATCTATTGTGAGCTCCTGCTCAAGCAGTCCTCTGTGACTGGGAAACCACACACCACGTCAGTGCCGAGCTATTCTCATCTGACCACAGATCTAATCAAATCATTCCCAGTCATACTGCGGCCCCACAAGAAGACCCCGAAAGCCTGTATTCCAGTAAGTCTGTTATTTAATCGAATAGAAGGAAGACAACAGGCTGTTTTTAAAATTATTTGAGGATGAAGTAATGTATTTTTCTCCTAAAAATGTATTATTACTTCAGTGGCTGCTTCACAGATTCAGCCATGTGCTCAATGGTGAGTTGCATCACATTCAGTCATAATCTACCTGAAATAACAATGCAAGTGTCTTTGTTCCTCCTCTTCATGGCTTTGTAGGCAGCATCGGCAATGGCGAATAGATGTGGCGGTCGCTCATACAGCTCTCTGCCTTTGTACTGCTCGATGGTGTCCCGTCCGTAAATGTTCATGGCACGGTAAGGGTTAACTGAAACCACAACTTCTCCGATGTAGCTGTAGATACGACCCTTTTCAAACCTGCAGCAGAAAGACGAGCACATCATTTGATGTATTCACATTCATGCATATTATAGAATATTTATTTAACCATGATTCTAACAACTCTGTTTGGTTTGAGGTCAGTGTGGCTTGTATAATTAGATTTCAGAGCTTTATGTAAAGAAAAGGCAGCTTAATGAATATATCTGTCAGGAATCAAAACCAAATAAAAAGCACTGGATAGCTAAGGTCCTGTTTCATGAGCTGTATAATCTGCTTACACAATAATAATCCTGCTGAAGTGACTAACATGAATTTCTGGGCTTGTTAGTCCTAAACCAGCATAGTAAAGGTGTTGACTAGTCATTCAGACAAACCAACGACTACTATATCTCCATACCCAACTTCTTGGTCACACTGAAGTTCACCCTACTTTGAAAAAGCTTGTTGTTCTGAGCTCCATCCTCAGGGGAACCTCACTTCCTTGTTCTTCCGAGCAGACCTGGGTCATGCCTAGAATAAGGAATCCTTTCTTCTCAACCTGTGGGTTTGCCAAGCCTCCCCCAGCTCCATCCTGCCCCAGTCAGTGTGCTTAGAAGTTTGAGGCATGACCTCATAGTCTCATACTGAACTATATTATAGTGTGGCACTGAAGCTCTGAATGAATCTTGGTCTTTTTATTTTCAGGATTCCATTTAATTAATTAAACATGTAGAACAGTTAGACTCTGTAGTATTAAGAACTGCTACAGTCCTCAGGGAGTACCTTACTTACGCCCCACAGAGCAGAAATGTACCATACAACAACATTCACATAAACAAGTCACAGAAACAGGCCTCAAGTCCCTCAGGTCTATTCACAAATACATCTGGGATTCACAGAATTAGCAGCAATACTTTAAACCAGAAGAAATCACCATGGACACAATGTGAAGTGTATTCAAAACAGATTCAATCAGATCCAATTATGAAATTGATGTTTTGAGTATTACATAAATATTGGAAATTGGAAAAGTTGCTGCTAAAGTTTTTATAATAGCAATTTGCATATACTCCAGAATGTTATGAAGAGTGATCAGATGAATTGCACAGTCCTTCTTTGCCATGAAAATTAACTTAATCCCAAAAAAACCTTTCCACTGCATTTCATTGGTGTCATTAAAGGACCTGCTGAGATCATTTCAGTAATCATCTTGTTAACTCAGGTGAGAATGTTGATGAGCACAAAGCTGGAGATCATTATGTCAGGTACGATTGGGTTAGAATGGCAGACTTGACATGTTAAAAGGAGGGTGATGCTTGAAATCATTGTTCTTCCATTGTTAACCATGGTGACCTGCAAAGAAACGCGTGCAGCCATCATTGCGTTGCATAAAAATGGCTTCACAGGCAAGGATATTTCGGCTACTAAGATTGTTCCTAAATCAACAATTTATAGGATCATCAAGAACTTCAAGGAAAGAGGTTCAAATCTTGTAAAGAAGGCTTCAGGGCATCCAAGAAAGTCCAGCAAGTGCCAGGATCGTCTCCTAAAGAGGATTCAGCTGCGGGATCGGAGTGCCACCAGTGCAGAGCTTGCTCAGGAATGGCAGCAGGCAGGTGTGAGCGCATCTGCACGCACAGTGAGGCGAAGACTTTTGGAAGATGGCCTGGTGTCAAGAAGGGCAGCAAAGAAACCACTTTTCTCCAAAAAAAACATCAGGGACAGATTGATCTTCTGCA